>NW_015113125.1:234977-237497 GCF_001443285.1 Poecilia latipinna | reverse complement strand
TATATATATATATATATATATATATATATATATATATATATATTATTAATGTCCCTACAAACCTTAAAGAGCTTTTGTCTCTCGGCCACTAAATATAAATGTCATGTATGGACACTAAGGAGAGTCAGAGACCATCCAACTGGTCCAACATAAAAAAATATGTAGAGTGTAAAGGCTTGAAATATGAAATCAGAAATGTGGAAACAAAACAGGTTTAAACATGTAGCTTTACAACATGTCTGCCGTATTAGCTAATACAGCCTCCGATGGATTGCTTTGACAGCAATGTTGACAGAAAGAACAAAGGGAGATTATATAAGCCACTCACCACCAATTCATCTGCTGTAAACACCGATCGCCTGTATGCAAGTGCAATTTAAAAGTCGTGGCACCTGCATCAGTCTATTTGCAATTTTATTATCTAATAATCAAATCCAACAGAGAAGGTGTCGCTGTGTGTTTAACTACAACAGTGTGTGACGGCGAGTGTGTTTTATTTTATTCATATTTAAACACCTTTAGACTCCTTGGAACATTTTCCTGAGCACCAGATTCATTTTTAATTGAATTTTCTTGCCAAAAAAGTCAATTTAGAGAATAGTCCACTCTTACCTTCACAACATTATTTACAGGAGTAAGAGTATAAGTCTCTTCCAAATTACAATCTTCTGGGCATTTCATATAAAATGCACCTTCTGATCAAAACTGCTGCAGGTAAATAGGTGGTGTTTACCTGTGACATATCTGTGACGTAGTACTGCTGTTTTCGTTTTGTCACCTGATAAAAGACAAACTTATTTAGCAGACACTGAATGATTACAGTCAACTGTAAATAAATGTTGTCATTGCAGAAACCCATCATCTAATTGACTGCTGTCCGTGCCAAAAGTAACTAAGCATACTAGGTGTTAATACTGAAATGATAAAGCCAAATGTTTATGGCATATATAATAACATTTATTTGCATATTCCTTTCATATTATAATCTAAAATAATTTTTAAAAATGTGGAATTCAATAGTGGTTAATGTTTAAACCAGTAATATGTTAAAACCATATTCAAACAAACAAACAAACAAAGAAAAAACAAACAAACAGAAACAGTATAAACATTAGTGCTTATTTAGTTTCTGTATGTTGGCTCATTGTGCAATGGTTGAACTGTCATTGCTAAATACAGCCTAACATCTGATTGGTTAACCTGCAAACAAGTTGACTTTAGGCCAATTAAAACTGAAAGGTGTAGTGGTAGCCCCGCCCATTTGTGGATGAGGTTCACAGATAAACTGTGTGGTGACATATTCAATTTATTGTATATTTATAAAAGAGCTGGGAGGAGCGGTGTTATGTATTTTCTGTTCAGATGGTGACATTTTGAACCACAATTAAGTACGTATGTTAAATTATATATATGAAAAACAACTTAAAAAAATGATTTGGCATCAAAGCCATATCTGATGCCTTAAAATCAGTCTCATCACAACAATGCTTCTCCATCCACTGATGCCGTTTTTAATGAGGGAATGACAATATAGCACAATATAAAGTCCAACAAAGTCAAAATACACATGTATTTGTTTTCTATTTTAATTATTTAAGGACATATTCTAGTATTTGTTTATTTGTTCTGTGTGTTTCTGTCAGATTTTAACCTCCACAGAACACCAGGCAGACATGGCTGACATGGATCTCAGGCGCTCGCTTCTCTAAGCCTCAGCTTCTGGAAAATCAAACTACTTTGTTCTGACCGCATCATAAAAATGTCAGATCTCTGTCTGACTCGTGGCGGGAAGAAATATTTCAGCCCCAATCAGAAAATGTCAGTGCTGACAAAATGTATGCCTTCACTGCTTGATTCATGATGTTCTGTTGACATCTCTAATGTTTCCAGGAGATTAGAACTTATAACATTAATTATTCTTACTGTGCCATATTGGCGCAAAACTCTAATGATCTGCCTTTGATGCAGTGCAATACAAAACAATTGCTATTTGCTGATTCAATGTGTGCTTTCCTGTAGTGCTCAGACTTTTTGCTAATCTAATACTGATAAAGGATACTCAGCTGCTATCACTGCTGACCTGACTGTTTATTTTTCCTACTCCTATTTTTACACCCCACCCCCCTCCATCCATCCATCTGTCCCTCAGTTTTTTCCTCAGCTTGAGAACAGGAGCAGATGGAAAGGGAGCGTGTTGCCTAATGCCAGGTGGTCAACAGACAGAAAGAATACGGGAAGGAGGGACGGAGGGAGGGACAGTGTGCCTGCGTAGTCATGGCACAGCCTTGTAACCTGCACTGACCTGTGATAAGACAGAGGGGGGGACTTCTGTGATTTGTCTAGCTAAACCATATGAATATTTTGGGATCTTTGACCTTGTTTGCTTTAGATAGGAGAGAAATCACCCGATGTTTCTTTCCACACGGTTATCATTTTTATATATATATATATATATATATATATATATATATATATATATATATATATTTTTTTATAATTTTCTCTTACTCTCTCACAAAG
>NW_015113125.1:194390-231784 GCF_001443285.1 Poecilia latipinna | reverse complement strand
AGAGAGATCTCCCGCTGTTTCTTTCCACACAGTTTTTTTTTTTATATATATATATATATATATATATATATATATATATATATATATATATATATATTATTTTTTAAACTTGTCTTGCAGTATCTCAAAGGAATACATGTTCATGTGTGACAGATTGCTCAATCACAGATAAAAAACAAAAAACATCCGCCTTAATTCTCACTTCTATCTTTTTCACAAATCTCCAAACTTTGCTCTAAATGCGCTGGGGTTTATGCTCAACATATTACTTTGTGTAGACTCCTGACTTAGCAGCCTGTTGTAGATGAAAAATTTCCACTACCCATGTCCTCTGCCTGCTCCTCCCTCTGCTTCTCTGCCCGTCTCTTGTTTGCAGTCAGCTTTAATCTCTGGAAGGACATCACTTAGCCAAACGCTCAGTCTGTACACACAGACA
The DNA here is from genome assembly GCF_001443285.1 of Poecilia latipinna. Lineage (NCBI taxonomy): Eukaryota > Metazoa > Chordata > Actinopteri > Cyprinodontiformes > Poeciliidae > Poecilia > Poecilia latipinna. The sequence continues at coordinate 231,348 of NW_015113125.1, read as the reverse complement.
CACATGCAGTCAACCCTCGTCCGCATTCACACTAATAAAATCCAGGGTTTGTTTTGGTCAGAACATAGAATTAAAGTTATAAACATTTAAAAAGAGGAAGCCTGGAAGTCCAGGCTTTTCACTATCTGACAAAAGACAAGGCAGAGAAAAAAAGTTATGTTTGAGTTATACTATTTTTGTATTTAACCTTAGTCAAATCTTTGGGAGCTTTAAACTAGCATTATGTTTATTAAAAAAAGAGATACATTGTACCTGGCAAAAAATATTCACGCCCATTGAACTTCTTCTCATTTTGTCAACAAATTACGCACAAAATAATAAGTGCATAATTGTGAAGTGTATTTTGGCCTTTATAGATAAATTACCAACACTAATTGCAATCCTGTTGTATGTCAAAGATTTTTCTACTTTGACTTATGAAACTTTTGTTTGTTTGTTTTTTCAGCCTAATCTTGCTGCTGGTTATTGTGGATAATGGTAATTATTCAAAAACTATTCATCTACTGACACAAAAAGTAAATTTAAAACAATCATGTTCACATATTCTCTACATCACAAAAAAACAACAAACAGAATTAAGGTAAGTGACAAGGCAATATCAGCTTGGAGAGAAATAATTTAACTGATTGATAAATAATTTAAATGTGAAAAACCAGTGCCAAAATCCAAAAAAAAAACATAAATAAATAAAATTAACAAATAAAATAAAGTAATTACCTTCCACTTCCAGTTGTCATAAATGCAGAGTGATTTGAGGTCAAATTGAGCATCATGTTTATTTTAAGTATCTTAAGTGCTTCAGTTTCTTTTAGCTAGCTACTTCACGGTTTTCATGGAAGATTTGAGAAAGGAAGCAGTGGAGCAATGGTTGGAAATAAACTGAAGAGGTTTGAACATATAAAGAAATATCTCTGTTGTTGGTTTTGGTGGGCTTTAGGTGTTTTGAAGAATATTGATTGCACATTGTGAAATGTCGTATATCCTTTACAGATGCAAAATAATATTTCTGATAACTTTAATTGTTCCAGATTAAAAAAAAAAAATTGATATCCTTTAGGTTCACTTGACTAATGATGACAGAATAATTAAATATGAATGAATGTCTTTTGACAATGACAGTCACACCTGTAAAAAGTGATGCAGGGTGAGACAGAATACTGCAAAACAGAAATCTGAGCAGACATTGTTGGCGTGTTTTTGGCAGCTTAGCCAGCCTTTCAGCTGTGTTATTTCAAAAATGTAAGTTTTGCAGATTCTGTAAAGAAACAAGTAATGTGCATCTGAACCAGCATGTTTAAAACACCAATGCAGCAGAAGCGTTTGCATCTGAAAGAAGTAGCAAAAAAAAAAAAAAAAGATTATAAAGGAAAGTATATCTGAGTGTGCATAATGTAACAGCATTATCAGTTCTATAGATCAACACTGACCAGATGGGAGAGATTAAGATGTAAGAAGAATATAAACATTTAGCAGCTGCCAACATTTAGGATTCATCACAAAGATTGGTGATAAAGGGATGTTACCTTATTAAAGGCAGACCAGAGATAAGGGTGAAACAGAAGCTTGATGTATTTATAGCAGAGTTATAAATGGACTGACACAGGAACCTTTGCTCATACGTAACATGAAAGTTGTATCAGATGGCCAAAGCTGCTGCTGCACATTTTCTTTTATTGCCACATATGTTGGTGTGTCCAAAGGTGCATGTCCACTGAAAGAACATCCTCCATGACCCTCAGTAGCTTTCTGGGGAATTTTGCCCCAACGTACGACTGAACAGACTTTGCACATGCAGTTCAATTATGAGAATAACACAGCCAGTATTTTAAAATCTGTATCCAGTTAGTCATAATTCTGTTTTAGCTAAGCTCATACTCAGAGAAATTAAGCAACGACTGTGAAATACCAAACCTTATCACATCTACAATCTAACTTATGTTTATTGCTTATGAAAAAAATGTGCTATTGCATCAACATAGATTAAGGTCATCTTGGTGTGATGTCACTGTCATTCGTAATTATTGATATGCTTAGTGATATGCTATGTCTATCCACAGTCAGCGAGAGCTCCAGATAAGTCAATTAATTAATAGCCAAATTAATCAAAAAATTAGGTTGGGCTGTCCTGCTGTTGTAGCCTCTTTAAACATTCTGAATGCAGATGTGAGCAAATCTTCACAGTATGGGATCAAGCTTTAATAAAATTCACCAGCTGTGATGCATTTGCTATAAATAGATCCCTGAGTTTCAGTACTAAACCTCCCAAAAAATCCCACATGAACTCAGTACGTATGCCGAGTGCACAGGAAGGTGATCCTGAAGTGTTGTCGATTTAAAATCTTGTATCTTTATGAGCGATTCAAATGCAAAATCATATGCAGTCTATACTGAAGTAGGAATAAATTTAACAACTCTACTCCATTTACCTTGGAGGAGAGAACATATTGAGCAATCAAGCTGGGATGTAACCTAAACCACCTACCATAATGACTGCATTCCAGTTAGATGCACCACAGGAGAACTGCACCCGTTAATTGAAGGCAGATCACGCCCTAATTCTCAACACAAACATCATTATTATACTTGGACATTTGCTCATGAAGTTTGAGAACACCTGATCTAGTTTATGCCAAGTATTCAGCTCTTTTGAAATCACTTTGTTAATCAAGACTTGGAAGAAAAAGACAAATAAGAGAGATTATTTAGGACATCTGCACTCAAGAAAGACATATGTGACTGGGAAAATGTGAAAAAACAAAACAAAAAACAAAAGTAGTCAGCTTCTGAAAACTTTTGTCTCTATAATTCTGAGTGCTTGTACCGACTGATACTGGATCAGTCAGTTGACAACACACAGTCAAGTGTGTTGTCTAAGTTTAGCAGCCAACACATTACAAACACCTGGCCCCAGAACAGTTGGTAGGACGGCTCTCTGCTGTCTGTTTGTGGCAGATGGCTGCGCTCAGAGAGGATTCGACTGTTCCAGTACATGGGACCATCAGGACTACAGCAGCCAATCACAGGAAGGGGTGGCGATTTGCGCTTACCCAGCAACAGGCCGGGAGCTGCTCAGCAGGACTCAGGTGGGGTGACGGAGCTACCTCGGGCCTCGGGAAGAACTTTGCATGGTCTTGTCGGTCCACATTTAAAGTTTTCAGTCAGAATGTCTGCAGGGGAGAACTTGGCTCATTTCGAAACACACTCTGTCTGAATGTGTAAAACACACCGCTAAACTGATTGTGACCACAAGCGTTCGCTGAAGTAGGCTTTTAACAGCCTCACTCAAGCCAGAGTGTGTTTTGTGTTATCCGTGTTGACACAGCAAAGCGGAGAAGGAGAAAATGAGGCAGCAAAAGTACATATTGCAGCAAATGAAGGACAGTGACTGCAAATGTCAGGAAGGGAAAAAAAAAACAACCCAGGGGAAGAAAGGTTGTGTCTGAACAAGCAGTTTTCTCTCCAGAAAAAACCTTCACCAAATGCATTTTTAGGAACTTGGCTGATGCACCGGCAGGGAGAACAAAACGGCAAAAGAAGCTGCAGCAGGAATCAAAGCAGAGAAAGTTGTTTAATAGATGGGTCGTTTTCTGCATCCTTACATTTCGGAGACACGGAAGAAGGTGACAAATTGTCAATAATTAGCTTTACCTCCTCATCCGTTCTCTTCTTAAATGAAGCATCTTCAATGCTTGAGGAGTTCAGATGTTCCTAAACTGTGTAGGTTTTAAGGCATGCAGCGACTGTTCTCCTTGAAAATGCAGTTTGCATGTTGCGCACGTCAGTATATTAACTCACGGACCATTTGTTTCTGCTGTTGACACCTCCCTTAATGCTGAAACTGTAAATCACTGAGTGCGGCTGACAGCTGTGACATTACCAAGCCATGCAATAAAGGAGAATGCTGAGCTCAGACTCAGAATATACTTTCTCCACATTATACATTTTGCAAATTGGGGTTTTTTTTTGTTGTTGTTGTTGTTTGCCCCCCAACTGTTCTTGCATAATTGCAAGCTTTACAATTACTCCCCATCAACACCGAACTTTCTTTAGGGGAGTTTTATCGCTTAAAATAGAATCATCACGTCTGCAACAAAGCAGGACTCTGATTTGTGCAAATGAAGCCGCAAAAATGATGTCCTTACTTTTGCCGTCTCAGCATAAATGTCAGGTCTTTCACACAGTGGCTGCTAAATCAGTCACTGATGCTTAGACACGCTCTGCTGGAGCAGGTAAGGAAAGGAATGAAAGCAAAGAAGGCCAAAAGCAGAGAGGATAAATGGTTCAGAGCTTCAGTGAAGACATAAAGCACTGGAGAAATCTGGATGATAATGATGAATAACGACAATGCTATCTATGATTCCTTTGATTTACATTTATTCCACAACTAAAGTCTTCAAAATCTCTGATCCATATTTAGGTTTAACAGGTGGCGGAGCAGATACAGGCCTCTGCCTGGGTTTTAACACTTATAGAGGAAATCAACCCTTCACGCACGCACTTACTTTAATGCTGTTTCTTAACAGATTGAGAGGCTCATTCAAGGGGGAACAACATGCCTGTTTAACAAGTGTGTGTTAGCTACTTATTGGATCAACGTTAGCAGCCGCCTCGTTCGGATCGGTACTTCTCGCTTCGCAGTGGAGGTTGGTTGTTTACAGCGCAGACAATTTCTGGTGACCCTCTCAGCGTAGAAGTGGCACATTTACACATCATGGGCAAACATAAGAATTGGGTCAAATTTAAAACCTCAACAGAGTCCACGCCTCCAGGAAACTATGGTTTCTCAACAGTAAAGAGCCCAGACCCTCTGGGTGAAGTGAGGTGTAGTACAAACAGCTGGTTTTTACCAGGCTAGGTAGCGATAAGCTAATATTTGGTACTCATCCGGTTTTACTTGTCAAAGTTCCCGTTTTTTGAAAACTTTTTAATTAATGCTCTGACTTCAGATTTAACCAAAAAGCTGTTTTCTTGTAATCATTTCTTTGTTTATGAACAGTAACTAGTTTAGGGCTTCATGTGTTAGCAAATTAAAAATACTTTGTGACTTTGACCCAATTTAAGAAACTAGCAGATTATCATTGAGAGCATAATAATATGCTCTCTGTGGATGCTTCAGCTTTGTTAGATTTTTCTTTTATTTTGAAGATAATGTTTAGCCAGAGTGGTATTTAGCCCCAGCTCTTCTTACTTGAGCTGATCTGCCTACCTTCGTATAAGTTTTACCGTTGCCTTTTGCGTTTTTCTGTACTTTTCCACTTTCAGATGTTCGGAGGCTGCTGCCGATTTCAAATTCTGGTCACAGGATTCACAGTAGCACACGGAAAAAAAAACAAAGTTTGACCGTATCACTCCAGTCCCAAAATATTTCCCCCCTGGATTCCAAAACAAACCGCATCTCCTTCAAAAAGTTTTATTTCAAAATGATAAAATATTCAGTGAATGTGCACTCTCTCCTGTGTACGTGACAGACAGACTTCGATTTCGGACATTTATGGTGCGCTACAATAACAGACTTGAAAACTACCATGTCACAAAAGTGTGTTATTTTTATAAAATGGTTCCTAAGATAATGTTAGAAACTTTCGATTCTCTAGAGTTTAGACATTTTTCATCTTCCCCTCAAGGCTTGTTTTCATTTAAACTTATTAAAGGGTTCCATTTAGCTTTTATTTTTTTACATGAGGACTTGGGGGGGGGGGGACTTGCTCATGATTCCATCTTTGTGACCTTCTACAATTGTGTCTTTGAAATTCATCAAACTGAATGATACCCAGGTGGCTTTAGGTTATATAAATACATTTTTACTTTGACTTTGACTTTAACCAGGGAGCTCTGGGGATGCCTTGCAGTATTTGGAACAAGGACATTGCAAACAGTGGTTACTAAAGGGTAAAGTCAACAATATGTAATCAAAATAAGAGTCCCCTAGGAAAGGCAAGTAAACACATCATTTAAGTGAGAAAGATATGTTTATTTTCTTTTCACAGCAGTCTAGAAGCACTGACAAGAAAAAAGTTACTCAACTCAACTTGTATGCATCTACAATAAGATTATTTGTGGAAAAGCTGAAAACTGGAAGAAAGATGAGACAAAGGGACAAAGAAGTTTATCTTGCCATCAAGTGAAGTGAGAAGGACGGTAAAGAAAGTAAAAAAAACTAAAGAATCATTATCGTATTTCTAAAATACACAGCGATTGTAATGAATTCAAAAACACAATTCAAATGGGAATTAAATTAAACAGATCAGAAGCAACTGCAGTCAGCATCTGAATTATCGTTTATCCGGTCCGGGTGGTTTTGCATTTCAAACTGACGTAGGGAATCCGGTGCCAGCGGAGTAACTTTATCAGCACATTTTTCAAAACAGAAAGATATTCCTCTGTATCATTTGAATCTTCTGTATAAGAAATAAAAAAAGTCAATGAGTTGAAAATGCGAAAGAGCTGAGGCAGCAGGATGTGAGCACACAGAGTGTTGAGTGTCTGAAATAGGAGAAGAAATATGACATCGTCAGCGATGTGTACTTCCCAACATTATTTGCACCATAACCACTTCAAAGTGCTCAACGGTCCGGTGAGCTGAATTTGTAGAGCAACCAAACTTGACTTTCACAGGTCTTGCCAAGAAAAGATAAGAGTTTCAAAGGTTTAATACAACAAATATTGTCTAATGTGATCAGTCCAAAGACTCCATTGTTTGCATGTAAGGGACATTTTATTCCCCCTCCTATTACACCTAGCCTTTGGCTCGTTCTTTCTCACAAAGAATATTTCATCAGACAGGAAGTGTGGAAAAGGCTCACTTCCTAAAACCACTCAAGCACACAAAGAGAAATATTTCTAAATTTTGCTGTGAAATCGAAGCTCAGAGAATACTTTCAGAATGTAGAACAAAGTTTTGAAGACCTGCAATCAAAAGATGATAGATAATATCTTCACTTGTGTGTATATTGTGCAGCAGTCATACTTGGTTACCATCTGCAGGTTGTTCTATGTGTTAGTTAATATTTCTGTCAGCATCATCTGATGAGTAAGACTCCTTCAACTCTCCAGCAAACACTTACTGTAATTTTTTGTTTTTGTTTTTCATTGTTGTTATTAAGCCACGGTGATGATGACACGAGTGTAGTCACAGCACATTTTGCCACAGCCGGATATCATCATCACTTAGCTCAAACGCAAGTTGACACTGTTGCTGATCGCTGTGTGGGAAAAAGCAAGGAGAAGTTAGTTTTCTCACAAAAAAATAATAATAACGGAGATAGAAAAAGCAACGAAGCCTTTAAATGCCCCCTTTGTTGTCGACACATTTTCTTTTGTCTCATGCAAACACACAAACAGTCATCTGCGTATGCAACACACAGCTGAATTTCTCATCCTCCTTTAATGGGGGGGAAACATTAGTGAGTCCTTGGAGACAAGGTGGACCGTGATGTAGTAGGTGATCTGTCCGGGCACCGGGTGATAAATTAGTAGTGGTGCTGAGAACCTGTGATGCTGCACACTGGGGCAAATACTTTGGACTGCAAGTTTTTTTTTTTTTTGTACAGAGCTGCCATGAACATAATAAAAGATGATAGATCTGTTCTTGTTGTTTCTGCTCAAAGGCAGCTGCAGGCAAGTTGGGAAGGGATTGGATTGATTTAACTGGTTTTGCTGAAACAATTAAGAAAACACACAATGCGAAATGTTCCTGTAATGCGCCTCTCTTGGAGAACATCTACGCCATGTGAGGTTCTGTTGCAGAGCTGGAGAGCTGCTGCACTGACAGGCTGCTGCATCCTAGATGAGCAAAGGGCAGCTACATTAGATCCTGTTAGACTCTGTGATCATCAATTCATACAATTTTAATATTACTTATAGTTTACAGTAAGAGTACAGTTTTGCACATTCTGAGCAACCTATATGTTATTTTATTTATTCCTGTTTGCATGCTTTCACTTGCACTTCACTTTGCTGCTGAAACAACAACATTGAGGGACAATAAAGAATAAATATACTCTATGACCGACTAGAAATGTGCATGGTAAAGTACCAGAATATTAAATTCAGTCTTTAAAAGAAAAGTAAATATGCTTAGTGAAAACACTGCAATGATGGAGTGAATGTGGCTTTTTATCGAACAACTGTAAAGTTTTGGAGAAAACATTCCTTTTGGTATCCAGAGCTAAAAAAATAACTGATTGGTGGCAGACTAATATGATTCATAAACATGGTGTTTAAGCTCTGTATTTAAATGGTTTACTTTGTGCAAAGAAATGAATAAGCATGTATTGGTTTAGGCATTGCACCTGCTTTTTTTTAATTATTTGTTAAAAGTAAGTCCTAAATGAACAAAATATTTTTCATCCTCTTGTCTTTTTCCTGCAACTTTAAACTTTCAATTCATAACTCAAACTAACTGCTCTGTATGGCACTTAGACGTGACTGTTATCCATTTTTATTGCCTTAATTAACATTTTTTAAGTTTCATAATTCGACCCGAGGCACCTAATGGTTAAATGTACATAAGGATTTCATTAAGTCAGGAGAGGTGACCATCTTTTGGTGTTTGGTTTCAGTAAGATGGTGTTTCTAAAACCCAAATTATGTGGATTGTAATAAAAAAAAAAATAAAAAAAAAACAATAAAAAAAAACTACTGAGAAGAACTGAAGTGGTGAATTATTGATGTTATTGCGTTCACCATCTTTCTGTGCATCATTTAAGAGAAAGAATATAACACTGACATTGGTTTATACCTGCATATTGCTTCCTGAAGCACAGGGAGAGCCTTGGAATAAGGGAGCATATTCATTAATAATTAATACATGATGAGAGGTTTTATTATCATCTCAGCATTTCTTTCTTTTAACAAAAAGGGAATTGAGTAATAATATGAAAAGAATTCAGACTTTGTCATCCTGATAATTGACATGTTTGATAAGAATTTGGTTATTTATATCACAGGGGAAAAAAAAACATAAAGAGAACTAAAAGCTACAATTAGTGACACAATTATTTGCCATATTTTTTTTGAAAGCCTCTTTGGCTGCTCCAGCTGCGATCAGAAATAAAAATGAGCAACCTGCAAGCATCAAAACAAAAAGAGCACTACAGGAGGACTCAGTAAGCCCTGCACTGTGTAACACTAGCTGCAGCATCCTGAATGAGCTATGGGAGCTGAAGGCAACCCACTGCAGGGCCAAAGGAATTAAAGAGCTGAAAAAAAAAAAAAAAAAACAGTTGGCAGAATTGCTGATGGAAAACAGGCTGACTTCAGGAAGTGAAGTTCATTCTTGCAGGAATGGAGTGTGTGTATATAAAATGAAATTGTGCTTAGTTTGTTCCTAATTTATTCTCTTAGGGGAATGCGCCATAAAGCCCATAACTCTTCCCTTGAAAACTATTTTTTAAAAATGTTGATGTGACAAAATACATTTTGTGAAATGAGCATTAGCACTTTGGTAAGGTATTGGATGTATTTAAAAAAAATTAAAGCAGCTAGAGGTTAGGAAGGTTTTTAAACATGCCCTCTCACTAACTAACTGGGGTTTTATGGAAATATAATTTGGCAGAATGTTCTGGTAGCTCTTCTCAGCTGATTCATTTACTGTTTTGATTCATTTACCCACTGGCTACAAAGGGAGTTCAGCCCCTGCTTGTTCACATCCATACGCTCTTAAATAAAAATGATTTGCTACGGCGACCAGACCAATCTCAACATTTTGGTGGAGAAAGGTGGAGGAGATAAGGGGTAAACACATCACTACCCCTGAGAAATGTGGACGGGGGAAAGGCTTGGCAACAATCACAAAGGAAAACCAGTTTTTTGTTGTTTTATTCGGGAAGAAACAGGAAGAATAAATCTCTCCTTGTTGAACCAACCACGGACATGTAGCTCAATCGGTTTTGATCACTGACAATAAATAGCCTGTAGCCAATTAGCATCAGCTAATCATCCAAATTTCCCATTGATGGTCAAAATTTGGATATAAACTTTTTGGAGATACCATTGTTGTCATAAAGTGGTTGTGGGTGGTGGTGAGGATAGACGCAGAGACCCAGGTTACGGTGATAATGATGATGAATTTAATAATAACAAAGCTCAGAACAGTCCAAAACAGGCAGCACGGCGGAGAGACTAGCACACAGCTAAACACCAGAAGAAACTGATAGCAGGACTGGAAATAGGAGCTAACGCTATCCAGGACTTCACAGTTCTACTGGAGCGCATAGACGTCAAACAACTGACGTAAGACCGACGTGCAAACGACAAGGACCCGACAAGAGACAAAAGACAACAGGTGGGTTTAAATACACAGGGAGGATAATCAAGGGAACGAGACACACCTGGGAACTATCAATGGGGAAGACGCAGAGACAACAGAGACTCACAGGACAGAAACTGAACACAGAAAAACCTTAATATAAATACACAAAAACACGGATCATGACAATTGTGTACACTGAGCTGATGGCCTTACCTTTCTCTGTAACTAGTTTGTCAATTGTTTAATCCCATTCTCAGGAGATTTCAATGTGCATTTTATTTTTGACTGGACCTTATTGCCAAGCAGGAGTGTCTGGTACTGCGCTAAACTGGTACTGATCAGGCTAAGACTAATGTATTTCATTCAGTGATTATAAACGGTAGCACATAAAGATCAGATGTGGGGATACCTCAAAGCTCCAAAGATTCAGTCAACTTTTATTCAACACGTTTGTCATCTTTCTTCCTGTTTCTGTGATTATGCTTCATATTTTTATGAGATGCTTTAAGTTTCTAACTTGTATTTTGCTTTTTGGAGGATTATTTTAACTCTTTTCCTTTGTTTTTGTTTTTTTCCTCTGTAATGCACATTAAATTACCCTCTTGCCTTGAAGAACAATGACAGCAGTATTAACAAAGCTTGACAAACCACCAGGCCTATTGTTAGATTTGAAACTGGTGCAGTATGCCTTGGGCTGCTCCTGGCGCTACGACTGTCCTCATGCCAGTAGATAAATCCTGGACCAATAGGATCATTAATTGTATTAACCGGTGCTCACCTGTCCCACACCTTGGCTGAGTGTCAGTCCTTCCAGCGTTTCCAAGTTGGGTCACAGAGAGCCAAGGATCTCAGCTGCAAGGCCACACATGCTTGGGGAAGCAGCACACTCGTCAAGAAAACTCAACAAAGAAGCACAAAAATAATAACATCTCTTAAAATCATTACAATCTGTTTTCTGCACCAGTTGATGTTGAACAGCAAAGCCAGCAATGGTTCAAACATAAAGTGAGACTGTGCTGTCAGACCACTGAATGCTATCTTTATTGTTGTCCCTCTTCCAATTTCAAGTGCTCACATTTCTCCTTGCAGCTGCTTGTCCTCATTTATTTTTAGCTTCAAGCTCCATTTTCTATTGATTGCATCTGCTCTGTGTTTTGCGTGGAGAACTTGGAGCGGTGCCACGTTTCTTCGGCTCGTCATTGTCCTTGAGAACGCCATGACACAAGGTGCACATCATGTCTCAGCCTCATGCTATCAGAGTCAAGAGCTTTCATTAGTCCCCGTTTCATTCAGCGTAGGAGTGTTTTGTCACTTAATTATTAAGTAATTAAACAGGGCATGATAAATTTGTGTTCTAAGGCACTTCTAGAATAATTAATGCTTAAACGGATTCAGTGGATACTTGTGGGTCAGCCACAGATGTGGGATGGCCAGAATGATGGAGAAAACACATTTGCACAGGATGTTGACGGGATCCAGCAGTTTGTACACAGGATGTAGATGTGCAAGAATAGAAACAGAATCACATTCCCTGCAGATTCCCAAAGGCTTAGAGATATCTGGCCACATCAGCATCACAGATACTGAAGCAATTCCCTCCTCACTTGCCTGATTTTTCCCTTTCTGCACATTTACTTGCTCCTGTTATCGTCACCCTTTGCACCCGCACTCCCAATGAAGGTAACAGAGTTTTAAATTGATCCCATACAGGCTTTTCTACCTGATATCCTCACATTTGTTAATGTATCAGAGATTATAGGATTTAGTAAAATTTCGACCAACAATGTACATATTATGAGCAGCTCAACCATCTTCTGTCCGTTCTTGCTTTAGTGTGACAACTGATGACTTAATACATTTTGAATATTTTGCTAGGCTATCTTTTCCACCCCCAGAAAATAAATAAGATGACATAAATTTAAAAATTCATCGTAATAGAAAACCAACTGGATCTGGAAGTAAAAATCCATCCATGCAAAGACCCCAAATTTGACCTTTAAAAGTCAACATTACATTTGTTATGCTTCAAGCATGTGTACACATGTCAAGGTCCTCATGTGAATAATCTGATTGTGTCTATTTGAGGCAGCTTTGAAATCATATTTAGTTGAAAGAGTAAAACAAATGACGATGGATATGGGAAGCCTGGAATAAGAACAAATCTTATTTAAATTATTTTGCTTTTTCTTTTCTCTGTCAGATTGAAGTAGACATTAAAACCTGGGCCTGGACCATAAAATCTCTTTTCTTTAATGCGAGAAACTTAAAGTAAATCTTAAGATATAATGAGCTTAGATACATTTTGGGAATTTAATCCCTTAGCACAAACCTCTTTTTTCATCTGATATAGTATAATTAACTGTATTATATATATATATATTTTTTTTTTAACTTTGTGTGTTTCTTTTGAGTAATTGGTTGAGAGGATTGCTGGAGCTCATTTTGAACGATTATACATTTAATTCATGTCTAGATTTAGTAATAGTTCTCATATATTCTTCTTAAAATCTCTACTTGATGGTTTGCAATATTTTTGTAATAATTTCAACTAGATTACAATCTCGATATAAAAAAAAATAAAGAAGTTTTCTCGTGAGAAATAAGTTCATTTTCATACAGAAGCCCATGGATGTCTGTCTGAATGTATGAATGACTGATCAAATCGTAAAGGCTTTGGAGTCCTCTGACTTGACAAAGGGGAATACAGATGCAGCCCATTTACCATTTTGTGCTTCTTTTAGAATGATACATGTTTACAAAGTATAATCAAGGATTAATTCAGCAAACTGATTTTAATTATGAAACCGACTGGCTTTTGAATATTCAGTATAGAATAATGGAGAAACTCTACACTCAGTAGAAAACACTGTGCAAACTGTTGCCTATCTACATTAAATTCATGACCAGTTAATGTTGAACACTACCAGATGCTAAGCAGCTGAAACACTAATTCTCATCTCAGTGAACGAATTTGCTCTGTACTGTGAATTAAAGAAGAAACACAACCCAGTGACATCAGGCGTCTTTTTCCCATCTCAACATTTCCTGTTTCAACCTGTGGAGGAGGAAGTCAGATCAGTGAAACCTGAACATGTTGCTGCACGGCTTAAAATGGACGTCTGCGGCGAACGACTAAGACTCTGCTGATGTCTTCTCTGATATGGCAACCCAATGCTGTTTTAAAAATACACCAGTTACCACAAGAGCATACGTGAATTGGTCAAATCAAAAAACAAACAATTTTTATTTTTTTTTTATTTTTTTTTGCAAGCACCATTACGGTTTTTATTGCTAGTAATTTGACCTGAAACAGTCTTCAGAGTCAGATAATGATTTTTCCACTTGCTTTTGCTCTCCTGTTTCTCACAGGAGCCTTTCCTCTCCATTGTTCATATGTAGGCTGCTTATTGACAAGGGCGCCCCCAAAAGCAAACTCATCTGCCTTTTTGTATCACTTGTTACAATTTAAAACCATCTGTCCATCCATGCCTCTTTCCCAAACTTTCCATATTTGCGCACAAAGGAACACACTTTACCGAGCCTCATTTTTCAGAGGATATAGTGAGGAACAAGGAGACCATTGAGCGATTTGGTGAGAGGAGGGGAAGCTGGGCAGGTCTGGCATTTGGTCCGGCATTCAACAAGGGGGCTGATTAGAGGCGGCATCAGGGCCTAAATGGGGACATGCATTGCTGAGCTCAGCAGGGGATAGTGTAATTTTAGTTTTTTTGTCAAACAATACACAATGAGATTTTTTTTTTTTTTTTTTCAGCACAAGTTTACTAATTTGATGCTAACATTTGTAGGTGTAACAGTTGAGGCATTGCAGTCTTTTCCTTTCCAGTAAACATTTTTTTGGGGGGGCCTCAGGAAATATACTGAAACTGATTAAAATAATACTTTCAATCTCTGTTGCCACAATTTTTTGTAGTTTTCCACAACAAACAGTGTGCTGTTGTAAATGAAATGTTAATGTAGGCAGGTTGTGTATTTTGGGATGATTCAAGCATTGAATTATTATATCTTTTGTGTCCGTTTGGGTGCTTTGTGCCGGCGAGTCCAGTTTAAAAATGTTTTTTTTCATGTACTTCTGTTGCCTTTTCAGTTTGATTTTAATACACTACGTTCATTTCTTTGTACTTTTAGTTTCATTCATGCCTCTGGCTTGTGATCGCTGCGGTCTTGGAAGTGACCCCAAGAGCAAAATCCTAAATAGATGGTTCGTAGGTTTCATTTAAAATGTCTATGCTTGAATTAATAATGTTCTACACAAGTTCTGACTTTTTCCTATATTTGCCTTCCCATTTTTGTTGTCTGCTCCCTGCTGCGGTTTACTGTAATCACCCACGAGGCTATTACTGATTCTGCTCTACTACTGTTAATGTGTGTTTTTACAACACCTTCATTTTCCGCCTGCTGTCCTTGTTACACCCTGTGCAGAGTGGAAATACATTAGTAATAATATGGATTGTGGCACAGTAGGGCTAAATGGGTCACTGCATTCAGCGTCTCTGCCTGTTACACAACGCCTATAGTAGAGTTTGACCACGGCCTCTGAGACCTGACCGTGATGTGACCGTTCTGCTGTCACAATGACCCGGGTTTTTATCAAAACACACAAAAAACAGCCAAAAGGAAGGAAGCAGACAAGGCAACATTACAGCCGTGACAAATACAAATGACGACGTTTGTCTGTGTTTCTAAAACTGTTATTGTCTAGCTGAATTTACACTTTTACACAAGTTTGATTTTTGATCCAAACTGACTGGGACATTCAAAAGAGCCCCAACCATATTAGTTCTCTCATGGATCTTGTGTAAGGATTTGGAGCACAGAGAGAGTGTTTTCTCTGGTTGCATTATCTAAAAATAAACTTGCCCCCTTGCATAATAACTGAGCCAGTGTGAGAGCAAAAGTTGATTGCCAGCAGGTCCCGACCAGCATCAGCCTCTAAGGAACACGATGTTCACTAGCAGCTTCTGAGACCTCACTGACCGGCATTTATGGGATATTTGGAGGACAATTATAGTGCTCTGACCTAGTGAAGATTAATATAGTGCCACTTCACAACAAATGTTACCTTAAGCCACTATAAAAAAAAAACACAAACAAAACCAGTTGATACAATAAATTAAATTAAAATCATACAGAGAGATTCAAAGTTTGTTACATGCAATCTGATTTGATCCTGGTTATAAAACGATGTTGTCAAGTTTAGTTCATTATTATGGGTTTAGGAAGCTGCAATGTTTCCACTGAACATATGACATCAGCTGATAGTTGATATCATCATGGGGTCATTTACCTTTGCAGCAATCCCTCATACTGAGCATCCATGTGGTTATAGTGGAAATGAAACACTCCCTTTTTAAGAGAAATAACCTCCTTCAGAAACTGTCAGAAATCTCACAGAAGCGCTTGCTCAGGAAAACCGTCTTTCAAATCAAAAGTAAAGACTTCGTGGTAGCCATAGTGAGTTTATCCAGGCGCGAAACAGCTCGTGGTACTATCCACGAAATATCCAAATGTGTTTCTGTCAATCTGTTTCATGTTTGCTCCATCTTGTTCTCACAAAAGCAGTGTCACAGTTTGGGGCATAACTCCAGTGCCAAAGGTAACAAAACGACCCACCAGCCAACAAATAAATAAATAAATAAATTCATCTGCACTTGATATGAAGCACTTGTGCCTCCACGTTTCCTCCCCTTCATCTCTAAAATTGCCTCCGTGCAGTGTTCGCTGCCATTGAATCCCTCATCAATCACCGCTCCCGATCCGTCTCATCCATCTCGCAGGCCAGGGTCCCCTACCTCATTGTGTGCTCATAAATCAGCAGGCGGATGCATTCTAAACAGCATCTGTCTTTTTGTTTTTGTCCTCCGGCCTTTGCTAATCAGTGGTCGTGTTTGTTTGTTGCACAAATCTTCCACCGTGAAACCCTCAGCATGCGCAGCACCAACCACCTGTATGCATAAGCTGCATGTGCACAGTGTGTGAAAAGCAGAAGCACATTGTTTTCCACGTTTTATCTCTCGGGGAAGCTGCCTGGTGGATAGTTTTCTGTCAGGCTCACATAACGTCGTCCGCATGTGTGTTCGTGTGTGTGTGTGGTGTGTGTGTGCAGGAGCACATATCGGAGCGGGAGACAGATGGAGCGGCACTCTCACTCTGAGGAGATTTAAGGGATCAAGACGAAGGGCGAAAGCAAAGAGGGAGGTGGAGGGACCGTGAGAATGGTTACTGTGGTAACCGTGACATCATCGGAAGATTGTGCAATGGGAGTTTTGTTTGAGTGGAGGTGAAGGCAAACAAGGGTCTTAAGGTAACACAAGGAGTCACATAATGAACTTAGACCGGTGAAAATCGAACTCTCGGCTTTAGAAAAGAAAAGACAGGAAAACTGATATTTGTTCTTAAGATGTTTTTTCTCTCTCTCTCTTTGTTGAATCTGTCTTGCTGTGCGTCCCTCTATCGTGGGTGGCTGCTGTAACAGCTCTTTGTTACGTCAGCATGCTGATAACACACTGTGGTCCTGTGGAGGGGAATAGTAGGATCCAGATTGCTTAGTCATTTTTGCATTTTGTTATTATTTTCAGGCATAAAAACAAAGGAAATGGGACACCGCAGAGAACAGTGTCACCATTAATGCATTTGTAAGACAAAGTGTCACAAAAATGGATGGACCGATTCAAAACTTTAATCTTCTTCTGATCAAGATTCTGTTGAACTTTTGTTGATCATGACCTATTCTTGGATTTATTTCAAAATATATCCAGATTATACAATAACGCATATATGCATCTTTCCCCCCCGTGTGACACCGCTCTCTTTAGTTCAATTCTTTGCTGCCTCTCTGGAAACCCTGGCTGTACCACTGTGTTTAAGTTGGATCAAAATTGACATCACACTACTTTTATGTTATCTGCTTTTGTGCAAAATATGAAGTGGAGATTTATTTGTATTTGCGTTTTCTGTAAGGAGCCTCTTACGAGCTCAAGATATGCCATTTCAGCAAAATCTAAACAGCAACCATATGTTAAACTGTTTTGCTGTTGCAGCAGCAGCGGCATCTAATTTGATCCCCCTTGCATTGCTCGGAGGCCAAGACCTCAGTCACATGTTCAAAGAGTGTTCCCAGTTTTATCTCGCTGGGGCAAACAGCTGTCCAAAGACATCATCTCTGGGACCACAGTCACAAACAAGATACATGTAAGCTTTTTCTTTTTTTTTTCTTCTGTATTTTAATGTGTGCATAGTAATATATGTCCATGTTATGTTAAAGATCGCGACAGGTGACGCAACACCAATGTTGCATGTTTGGCCCCTCTGGTGGGAATCTTATACCGAAGACATGTTTATTTTGCCAAAGGTCAAACTGGAAAAAGTCAAACTTAACTTCTGTTGACTGAGGCAGTTCGGGAGTCCAGCAGCTGGTTGGTTGGTTCCCTGAAGCAGCTTCTTCTGCAAGATTTTCGAGTTTGCAACGCAGTGTTGAAATTTCATATGCCAGTTTGGCAATTTCCTATCAGCTACATGGAATCAACAGAAAATAAAACGGGGTTGTTCCACCAGAATTTGAGTTATGAAGCACATAATTGTATTTATAAAATTAAAGATGCCATGATCAAGAATGTATTAGTGTCTGATTACCTCAGTGTATATAATGTTAGCAAGCTTTAAGTGCGGTGAGCCATTTACCTCAGAAGCTGGAGCTCAGATCAAACCCAGCTTCATTTCTAGGACAGAAAGCCAGTTGGTTTTTCCAGCTTTTGTACAGATGCACCAGATTTTCTAAAAGCATAAAGTTTCTCAGTCTTTCAGCCTCAATTCAGAAGCACATATAACTGAATGGGCTAAAACTACAGATCAATAAAGTATTGATTTCTTTTCATTTCTATGATTATGACTTACGGCTGGTGGAAAAAACTAATTCTGGTTCATCGGAAATTATATTATATGAGATAATTACAGAATATTTTAACATGGAAGTTACTTGTTGTGACCTATAGTGTATAGGAGGAATAAGGCTGCCTTTACGCAGTAATCCAGTGGACAGTCACTGACATGCTGCACAAGAAGGTTAAACAATTACATGTATTTGCTACATCTACTGCTGATAACACACTTCTGGATCCAAACATATTATGGAAGGTTCAGTGGACAGATAAATAAGCCTTGAGATAAATTTTAACCAATGCCCAATCAAGAGTCTTGACATGTTCAGGACTCAAACGACTTATATTGCATTCCTTGTGTTTAACCCACACCTAAACCACAGACAATATCAGAAATATCTTCTCAGTGATAAAAAAAAAAAAAAAACCTCTTTTCTGATTATGGTACATTTTGCACTTCATTTGGAAATTAGGGTCCCGGAGTCTAAACGTAGATTGAGGAGGAACAGACTGCTGAAAGTGACGCCTTTACAGTTTGTGATGGTGTGGGAATCACATTCTGCACCCGGTTTGGTCTGCTGTGTTTCAGCAGGTCTGAAGTTCCCACTTGGACATTTTAAAGCACCTCATGCTTTCCTCACCTGCTCACAATGCCAAAAGTAGCAGTACCCGATCTGATCCGATGCTTTCTCTGTGATGTTCTGGGATATAGAGGCTGAGCTCTCGGGTCTGGTGGGGATGCCGCTCCCTCGTCTTTCCTACAGCTGTCCGACTGAGCAGGACGGCCCTCCGTATGCTGGTCCTTCTGAGTTCCAGCTGCTGTGGACAGCTCATGCTTGCCTGGCAGATTGGGGTTCTCTGCAGGGACGGGGATTCCTTCCCCTCGGTGTTAGATTCGTCTGGCCGCCGGGGTGTCAGGATTCTGGGGAGGTCACGGTGATGTGCTTGGATAGGGGGTTGAGTGCCCCGCGTCTCTCCTTGTGTTTGTGACCTGGTGCTCCTTTGCTTCCCTGCTGACCTGCCTCCACGTCGGCCACATGGCCTCTCTGAGGGGTTGCCTGGTGTTGACTTCCCAGGGCTGCAGAGTAAACCTTGATTTAATAAAGCCAGTCATGTTGGGATGACATCTCTAGATATTGCTTTCACACAGCAAAGTTTCCCTAACATATGTAGGCAACAAGCATTTTTATATTATGCCTGAAATGCCAGTAAAATACATACGGGGAAAAAGAAATAGGGCAATTGCATTCGAGAGCACCTCATTTAGCTTTCACCAAAGAAGGTTGTTGCAATATTTTCGAAACCATACATCGAGCAATGACAACAATTAAAACGCATGTGATTTCCTATCCATGTGCTCTCATGCAAAGCATCCACATATAACCAGTCACAAGAGGCCTGCACCCATGATCGGGTTCATTTTCCTGCATCCTGATTTGCATTCTCTGCTCGTCCGTTTGTCATTTGATATTCATTCACCTCAATGACTGAACCGGGCAAAAGCTAAATAAAGGAAAGGTTAATGTCCTGTACTCATTTTAAATATGCTTCAATCACTCCTCAACACTTTGTCTGCTCTCACTGGCAGGTTTAACCACTAGTCAGACGTGGCTTATCGAATTGTGTGCAAAAACTGCGTTCTACACACAATTCAGACAGAACCTTCATGTTCAGATGTGGGCTGAACATGACTCTCTCCAGGGTTTCATAAAGAGTCATTCCTTGCAAAGACTTCTATCATATAAAAATCTCTCTGAATACCTCAGTAAAAGGAGATAGTTGTATTTACCTTCACGGTGAACAGAAACAAGCGTATCCACATATGGAACATTGAACAAAAAAAAAAAAAAAATCAATTTAACCGCAGCCTATAATGGAAAACATGGCAACAAACGCTAATTTAGCTTAATGCAATTTTGTCCGAAATGTAAACAAACACAAATTACATTAACGTACAAGCCCAACGCCAAACAGCTTTGCCTCAGGTTCTTGTTTGACCTGAGATTATGTGAGAAAGGACTGTGTGTTCGTATGAATACAGGCTATCAGCAGGGTTATACTGCTTCCATTTTGTTGTCTGTCCCTCCGAACCCCTCTGTGGTTTAGATCTCTTCATTCTACATGAAAAGATTTTCTCTTCTTTGTGATTCCCCTCACATAGAAGACAAAAGCTGAAAGTTATAATCCATGCATCCTTCTGTTTTTTTGTTTGTTTGTTTTGTTTTGTTTTTTGTTTTAAATCCACATTATCAAAGATTACTTTTGAATAATATCCACCCAGAGGCAAGATTTTGCAAGCCTCGGACTGAAAATTAGTAACTGCTTGAAGTCCTTTTTGACCAAGCAGAGAGAAAATAGGAGCAGACAGGCTCTTACTGGAGGTGAACTGCAAAGCATTTGAAACAACAGATGCAGAAGGATGACACGGTTATTAAAAAGGGGAAAAAATGAGCTTTCTGAACATCAATTCTATTTGCTCAATTATATAAACCTTCAAATTTACATGGTGAGCTTTTAACAGCAACTTAACTTATTGTAAATCTTCATGGAAATTGATTATTAGATTTTTTTTTTGTCTGCCAGAATAACAGCTACAGAAATGATCAGGAATTGTGATAAAAATGTTGATTTTGTGTCAGTTGAGCTATTTCTGTCTTGATTTGGCAAATGTATCATAGCGTTAAAAGACCCAAACATAGACCTCTTTTTGTAGATTTGTTTTTCCCTTTGCATAAGCATCCAATTTCTTATTTTAAAAGTGGTATTAGAAGAAGTCAGTGATACTATTTTCTCTAGAAGTCTCATAAGGCCTTTTGAAGATGAACAGGTTCACATCACATATCCTCCAGCATTGCTAATGGTGCGGCTGGGCTGCTTTTATGCTTTGTTTGCGCCACACTCTGAAGGGTTTATAGTCGAAAAATTACATTTTTAGTCTCATTTGACAAAAGCAAAAAAAAAAAGATCCAGTAGCATGTGTGTTGATGTAGAATAGTAAAATATTTTGCTTGTCATTACATCTAAGCACATGATTGGCTTGTACATTTTGTTTAATGCTGAGTTTGGAGTCCTGTTGACACCAGGATGCCACTTTTTGTTTTGCCTCTCCATCATCCTCCTTACTGCTGTTGCTGGCAGGATAAACTTGGTTCTTGGTCCAGCCTTGTTTGTCACGGCTCCAGGTAATTGAAGCTTAGTAATTGTTGCTCTAGCTGAAGATATTAGCTAATTTAACTAAGTGGCCGTTTCCTGAGTTATGGGATGTTCTCTTACCTGTCCCATTTTGAAGAGAGGCTAAAACAAATTGCACCATTGCTACCTTCTTTGGAAGCAAAAAAGTTTCCAAAGAGTGTTTTCAAGTGGACTTTCTAGAAACTTTAAATGAGCTGAAAAAGGTTAATTAAACGTTTGAAGGGTGCTTTGGTTACAATTGTTACAGGAATTGTTGGGGTTGCTAATAAACATTGCAACAGTGATTTTGCTAAAGATAATTATTTCTTACCAAGGACTTTTGACCCACAAAATAAATGTTCTCAAATTCCAGATCGTATTTTTCCTTAAAAAAACAAAACAAAACAAAAAATGTGTATGATTCATTTAAATTAAAATATTTCCTTATTTTAATGTTTTTTATGATGCTGTAAGATTGGTGAACTATGAGTTATCAGACGACCTCACACGTCAGATTCTAATCTGCTTCCTCGTGGATAATCTTTTTTATTAAGTCCAGGTATTTGTGTAAAACAACCTATAAAAATGGATTTGCTTTCTTTGACATGCTGCATGGTGACATGTTGGATATTCTCACAGAGTAGCTGCATATTTTCAGGATAATTTGGTTGGTTTATGGGCCCGTCATAGTCGAATTTCATTTAAATGTGAGATTGAGATTTCCACCGGTGCATGGCCTCTTTATTCACATCAATTTCAACATACACACTGAATAAATTCACACACACACACACACACACTCTCTGTGGAGATGGGTGTAATTATGCATTCAGTGGATGCTAGGCATAGCCTGCTGAGAGATGTATAAATCAGTGTGTATCTTTGCATGGGGAACTGAGTACACAGTTTCAAGTAAGTACTTTTCCATAACCATGAACACAGAGGAGCCTCTCTCTGTCTCTCTCCCTTTGTTCAACACAACAGTGGGATTATTTCACATCCTCTTCTCTCTCTCTTTTTTTTTTTTTCATGCATCCTCATTCTCCGTTGTCCGGCTTTATCCCTCCTCTCATACATCAGGCTCACGTCACAGCAGACAAGCCCCCGCTGTTTACTTCTAATTTCTCTCTGTGAATCCTAATTGCTCCCTGTACCTTCCAGGGTCAGTCCTAATCAGAGCTATGACAAATGCATCAGACTCTCCATGGTCAACCCTATAAAAAAGCCTCTTTATCTGTAGGTGGTTTAAATTTTAATGGCTTGGCTTATTTTAAAATGTAACAGGTTTTGCTTTCCAGCGTTGCACATCAATTTTTCATCATCTTATCAATGTTCTCCTATCCTTCCTCTGCGTCTATGGCCTTGTCCTTCATTTCTTTTCCCTCTCACTGTGCATGTCCCTACAGCCCAAGGATATAGCTGGTTTCTCATGCTCCATATCCTCACAGCTCACAGTTAGCCCTTTATGCTTCCATATTTCCCTGTCTCCTTTTTCCACTCTGACACCTCTGCACTTTTTTTCCACTTCAAAACGTGTTTTCCTAACACCCCAGTAGGCACTAAAATGTGTCTTGAGTAATCCAATCGCAAGCAAACAGCTCTGAACGTCGGCGTGAAAGTGCTCACTTTGATGCACAAGCAGCAAATTCCTCAAGCGGCCTTTAGAGGTGGCCAGGGACTACCAGGGGCCGCAGAAGGACTGTGACATCCATCTAAGGGAGGAGGACTGAAAAAGTAGCCTCTTTTACAAAAAAGTTTTGCCATGAGCATGCGATGATGAGCTCCTCTGCGAGTTGCCCCTTTGCTGTTCATAAATAATAAATAGCAAATCTCAGTGACGCTTTCCTGCACACAACCACTGTTTTAAGATGTTTAAAAAAACTATTCATACCATTACCATGCTCCTTTTGATGAAATATAATAGAAAGTATATGAGTGTATGTAGTTTGTGCGGCTACTTGAAGCACTGAATAACGTAACAAGCTCCTACCAGTACACCAGTTTGGTCACCCTCCACATCTTCACCACTGAATCTGGTGACTTCCAGACTATCTACTTTCAACTACTATGGTTTAATGTGGGCTATTTGAACCATACAATAAGACAGTCAGACTCCACCCCTATCTGATGCTGTGAAATACGTGTCGGTAAGCCTGTGGAAAGCGACTGAACGTTCTGCTCAATCACAGGAAAGACAAAATTGACAAGATATTGCTGGTTATGAAAACTACAGACTCTAGCTTCAGGAGCAGAGCAGTAAAAATGCCATAAGACATCTCACACTGAAATGCATCCACTGCTGTAAAAGACTAGTGTATAAGTTGTATCAAATCCCTTAGTGGATCTTTCCTTCTATGTCAGACTGTGAGCTGCCTAAGACCAAGTGTGTATAAATATTAAAAAGAAAAAGGAAACTGCATTTAGAACTCATAAACTATTGGGTAGATAAAGAAGTGCAGTGCAAAGAAAAACATAGCAAGGTAATTAGCATAGCGTCAG
This sequence comes from Poecilia latipinna, assembly GCF_001443285.1. NCBI lineage: Eukaryota > Metazoa > Chordata > Actinopteri > Cyprinodontiformes > Poeciliidae > Poecilia > Poecilia latipinna. The sequence goes on along the minus strand of NW_015113125.1, from coordinate 207,531 downwards.
ACAAAGTGCAACCTTATCTTATCTTGCCACCTTATATTTTGCTCTAGCATTCCAGACAGTTTCTGTGTGTGTGTGTGCCAGCACAAACACGTACACACTTCTCCTTTCAACTCCCTCTCCCTATTTGTGAATTTTAACCCATTTAGAATTAACTAAGACAAGTTGGAGTAATATTCCAGACTCTGCAGCAGCGTCAAAGCGTCTGCTTCACTGTTTTTACTCAAAGGTCAGGATGACACCAACAGAATATGGTGGGAAAGAATGCAAGGTGCAATCGTAAAACACCTGAAATGAGGCTGAATTTCCAATGAAGATATTATACCCATGATAAAAAGGTGAGCATAAAGAAAGACACGTACCACAGAAGACAAAAAAGCTTTTTCATTCATCTATCAAACATAATGAAAACACATATCATGAAACAGGCTTCCTTTGTTTCATGTTTCAAAAGCAGACGATAGAATCAAAATGAGCCGCTCTTCATACTGTATGCATAAGACGGCCATATTGAGATGCTTGTATGTCTTTGTGTGTTGCTTTCCTCTCTGTCTGCAGATGGCAAATAGTTCTATTGATGTTGCACCAGCAGCCTGTGATGGGATGAATTATGTAACAGCCTCGATGGGTTGTGAAGGCGACCGTGCAGGGAAGAAAAAGTATTTGAGCTGCTGCCGTGACAACTGATAACAGAACCTCTGTATTTACATACGCTGAGACCTGTAAATCCTCCATCTGCATGCATGGTGCGTGACTTGCAGCAGATCACTGGTGCCTGATGTTTAATAGGACGTGGCATCTGTTCAAAAGCTTAAAGAAAAAGAAAAACAAAAAAACAATAACATCCTAACAATACCTTCCACACCTATTAGTTAACCTGGTAAAGATGTGTAAATCAGAGTCTTCTGATGAAGAAACAAGGTGTTGAAACATTAGTCTTAATGTCGTCTGTAGAATAAATCTGAAAAAAATGATAAAAAGGTTCTAGTCTTTTCTGTCGTTTCACAGATGAGAGACCGTACGTTAATCAGTTGTTTTTGCCAGGAAAAATAATATTTTCTACCATTACAAATGTTAAAATTGACTTTGCAACACTCAGGGATTTGAACTGGAGATTTGCCTTGTGGTTAATGCTAAGACAGTGTCCTAAGATTGAGAATTTGAGCAGCAAACACTGCTGCTTTGTACGACATTAATCAAAGAATGAATATGTGGGAAAGCTATTCATGGCAGAGGAGATGAGACGGCATGTTTTTTTCTTTCAAGAGCCCTGGGAACTTCTGTAGAGTGCCTTGCATGATCAAATGCTTGAAATATCTAGATATATTCAATAAAAATATGTTGGCCTCTACCAAGTATCTAGTAACTTATGGCCATCACAGAAACGGTGGACTCTGGACAATCTAGAGAAATTCTTCGAAAAGGAAAAGACTAATAACTCTTTATGTAGACTCTGATCTTGTCAAATATTACAGAAGACGATGGGCTGTAGTGTTAAAAGAGGCTTACATGAGTATGAAGAATATGGATGGCAATAAGTGTGAAAGCAACTAATATAAGAGGTATAATTTTACTAATAAAATTAGACATGTCTTATTTTATATGTTCAGCCTGCAGACTGAGTCCTAGCAGACCCGAATGGATCTTCTCCCAGTCAAGCTTAAGAGGGAATTTACCTACTGAGGTTTACACTAAGTGACACTAACCGACTCAAAAGACTCAGCCTCTTTCAAATTGGATTGTTTTGCAATTTTTCCTGCCTGTATTTGTCTCTTTCCGCCATGTCGGCACGATATTTGAAAGGCCACACTGATGCATGCTGCTGCCACTTTTGTTTGGTCGGTGTGCAGCAAAGGTGAGCCACGCCAACGTAATGAATGGGGACTGGCATTGTGGAGCAGCCTCTGTGTGAAAAGAGCTTGTGTTGCTGTGCATGTGGAATTGTCTGATGGCACTTTACCAGATTTCTCTTCTGGTTAATGTTTATTTCACTACCCTGACAATGATTCTTTTTTATTCAGTCAGTTTGCCTTTAGCTTAGTTCTACACACATTTTAAAACATCTCCTCTTGTTGTTGTTGTTGTTGTTTTTTTCTTTCTTTAATTGTTGGATTCTTCTTAGAGCTTTAGCTTACTTTATGCACTGGTACACAAGGAAAATAAAAACCCTTAAAATCCCAAATCTTAGACTCGGTTTCCCCCCACCGACTCCCTCTCTGATTCTCTCCGTCTCGCCCACCACCCGATTTAATCTTCAAAGGGGAAGCAAAACGTCTGCCTATTACAAGGAGCCCAGGGCACTCTGCAGAGTTGTGTTAAGTAATAACAAGCAGTGACGTCAAAGGTTTTCCATCCGCGCTAGAAAGAGGGAGGGCGATGAGACTGAAAAAGAAAAAAAAAAAAAACAGAAAAGGAGGAGGTGGAAGCAGACATGGAAGTGATACAGCTTGTGAGAAATCTTTAGGTTTTTTTTGTGTCGATTGCTCATGTAAGACACATAAACATAAATAATGAATAATAATTAGTTCACTTGGATTAAAAAAAAATGTTTGAGCTCATATGTGCTGCCACCGCATGTGCTTTTCATCTGAAGAACCAATTGTTCTCATTCTGAACGTGTAACATGACGCTCGCACATCTGGTTATGTTTATATCACAATACTGCAGTAAATATAACAGCATCTGCTTATCATTTGCTGACAGAAAGAGATCAAGTTTAATATGTGGATCTAGGTTAAGATCTTGTACTAAGTGCCTCTTGTGCAACAGTGATGTTTGTTTAAAGATGACCTTCATTTAACAGAGACATTGTGAGGAAATATTTGGGTATTATTCCTTTATGAAAGAGCTTGATTAGGATCTATTTTTGTCGGCTACTTAACATAACCAGCCACACATTGATTACATAGATCAGCTTATTTAAGCTAGGGGTTGCTTTCACGGTGGCTTGCATAAAAAAAGGGCACAGCATAAATATGTTCAATTTTTGTCACATCGTAACTACAAAGCTCATTGGATTTCTTTGGGATTTCATGTGATGAACCAACACAAAGTTAAACATGATTGTGAAATGGAAGGACTCAGGCTTTACAATTCTTGTAAACAACTATTTTCAATTCAATTCGCCACAGATTCCCAGCTGAATTTCAGTCTGAACTTTGGATGGGCCTTTCTAACACACAAACATGCTTCAATATGACCCACTGCACTGGAGCTATGGCTGTATGTTTAGGGTAATTGTCATGTTGGAGGATGAACTCGTGGTCCAGTCTCAAGTCTTGTGCCCCCTCTAACATATCCTGATCCATGACTGAACTGAGTCCAGTGTCATCCATGTTTCCATCAACACCAAACTCCAGCCAGTAGCCCTGTTCCTGCTGATGAATAGTGTCAGGATGCTGCTGCCATAAGTGATGGAGTGTGTTCAGAATGGTGTGCAGTGGTGGTTTCCCACAATGCACGGTGTTTTGCATGTTGGTCAAAGAGTTACATTTTGGTCTTTCTGATCAGAGCACTTACTTCCCTTTTTGCCATGTTCCCTGATCGCCAACGCCAAACAGCAAAAAAGCCTTTAAAACTTAATTTAAGCTATATCTTTTCTCTTGCCAGTCTTCTACTAAGACCAGACTTGTGGATTGCCAGACTAATAGTTGTCCTGCCATTACATTATCTATGCAACCTGAGTTGCACACTTCTGAAGCTTCAGTAGACATGGTACAGATCCCAGTTACATCTAATGACGAGAGGATTACACGTAAGACAATACAGCTATCTTAGCATGCGTTGTAATGCCTCAGGACTTTACTGTGTCAGATTGTGGCTGTTTGCTGTCCCTTCGTCAATAATAAACACATGATGTGTTCTCTACTTAAAGAGCAAATTCAATGCAGCAGAATGTAAAAACCTCCATGCACAGAAGGCCTTTATGCTACTGACCCTAAATAGCAACCGACTTAGATTTCACAGAAAATGCTGCAACACAACAACACAATAGGCTTTGCAGAACTGTATTAAAACAAAGTTGCTTTTTTGCATTCGAGTCACTCCGCCACTGTGATGTATATACTGTATTGTAGATCTGAATACACAGGGCACTGTTCAATTTTCTCCCCTCATTTCTATCTACAGAGTTCCCGTCTATGCTCTGTGTTTGATTCTGCTGGGAGCAGCCTATTTGGGTGCATTTACATTTGTGTGCTCACAACAAAGCGCATGACTGCTTGGCAAACTTAAGTGCTTGAAGAATGTCTGAAAGTCCACTCCGCCTGTACAAACCAGCTTCTGTTTGCAATATAATCACGGCTGTTGTGTAAGCAAAACTTAGGCTAGCAATAGTTTTAGAGAAAACAGGTTATTAAAGGGAGAGTTCTGAATTTTTGAAGTGAGGTTCTATAAAGGTGTTGTAGTAAATATGCATCTGCAGAAGGTAATTCTCTAGGCATCTTCATGCAAAATAAATCAATATAAGTTGGTCCCAGATGTTGACGCTAAAAGGTAGTCCAATGCCAAGACCAAAGTGTACTTCTACCACCTTTAAACAATTCCAGTCCTAAAAAAATGTCAACACAGTTTATGCTAATGCTATTTTGCCATTGAATAGAAACGTAAAGCATGATTAAAAGCAGAAATACTACATTTAAGTGAATAATATTCACATTTATTTTTTAGACTGGCTTATTTTACTAGCCCTGTTGCCTAGCAGCAAGGGGATCCTGGGTTTAAATCCAGCCCTCGAGTGTCTCTGCATGGAGTTTGAATGTTATTCCTGTCCAATGGTAAGACCATAAATTTTCAGTAGAACATCATTCTGTCCATGAAGGAGCTGGTCTGACAAAAGACAAGGCCAGTAGACTTCCTTTAATCTTACTCTGCTGCTATCTTACAACAAGTAACATCTGAAAAACACCAGATCTGTTTATGCAAACACCACTTAGCGAACCTTTAAGCCATTCTTATATTTACATTTCAACATTATGTACAAAGAACCTGTGTATTATCTATTTACACAGATAATACAGGTTGTTGGCTGTGCACCACAAATGTTCTCTCCCCTTTGTGAGAGCAGCTGAGAATAGTAGATAAAAAGTGTCTCTGTTCTGAATAACTGTTGCATATAAAAGTAAAGTAGTGAAAAAGTAACATTTTATAGTTTTAAAAAATTGCTATTATGGATTGCACTGCTTCACTTTTGTACCCTGGTCTTTTATGTTCCGGTCTGAGTACGTCTTTCACACCGACATATCATCATCAAACTACCTCCATTTTCCAGGTACATAATCAATGAGCTATTTATAAATAACATCTTGATGCAAAGTTGACAACTGTTTCAGTGTTCATTTGTGTAAACTGCTATGAAATCTTTAAAACTGGGGTTGTTTTATGACAGTAGGCGTCCAGTTTGCTTTCAGGCTCTCATGGACTTGTTAGCCCTCTTCTGAGACTAACTAATATAGATTTAAACCAAATGAAATCACTATAAGAGTAAGCTAACCATAAACCGAACCTCACTAAAAACAAATAAACTATACCTTTAAATGTGACTTCCCTCCATTGGTCACTGTGATATTGTATTCTACAAAACACATCTTTATTGTTTGGTCTGTCTTCACTCCTGTAACTATAATTGAAGTCATCACTGCAGCTGACAGCCTCTCAGACAGTTCATTTGTCATTAACAAACACCTAGTGCTCTTTAAAAACTGGGCAACAGGCTGCAGCTCAGCGGAGCGATGACGTGCGCAGCCTACATCAGCACCTTGGATACGGGCACACCATTCACTGTGGGGCTCCTGCCCCGTTTTGGACCAATCAGCGCTTGTGTTTTCAAGCTTGTACTCAGCACCACCCACACTGCTGTATTGTTCCGCTGTAGGGAATCTCCTCTCAGGCAACGCACGTAGCCCATATCTATTATAGCTCCTGCTGTTCGTCGAGGCAAGTTGCAGCAATGTAGTATGTTGAAAATAGATTTTGAAGAGGTGAGTTTTGCTAGCAGAAGCAAACAAATGACGTATTGCAAGGTTTTGGTGTATGAATTGAACGGATATTGGGAGCGTACTCTCACTAATAAATCTAATGAAGGATAGACCAGCCCATATGTTCCTAGAAACAACGCAAACATGTTGAGCTGAACAAGTATTTTGTTTTACTAAAAGTATTTGTTTCAAACACTGACACGATGTTATTTTAAATAGCACCTTTTCTTTCTTATCATAAATTACTCTTGCCTTTTGCTGTCAGCACAGTCCTAGGTTATCTCTGACGCAAACCCTCATCACAGGCGTTCCTCCCATTTCTCAGAATCATATGCCTCAGACTGACAACACCCTTCAGCCAATGAGAGCACGATCTCGTCAATGCTCGCGGGGCGGGACTTGTCTCTTCGACCAATCACCTCCTTGGATATTGTTTTGACCTCTGAAACCGCATCACCGCCTTGTCTCGTGTCCGCGGCGGAGGAAGTCTATAAATACAGGAAACGCAGAGACTGAAGAGGACGAAGTTGCGAAACTCCCGAGTAGGAGGGAGCTACTCTGCAAAGCCTGCTGAAAGAAGAAAGGAGTTTTAAAAAAAAAAGCAAAATAACCTTAAAAACTGAAACCTTAAACGCCAATTCTCCAAAAAAATCACCACGTACTGGAATACTTTTTTTGTAACGCTAATATATTCTATGTGAAGAAAGTATTTATACTTTTGTTTTCTATTTGCACTAACCAACGGTACTTCAGAACTACTGAGCATTTTTATATTTTCCAAAAAAAAGTAAGTATTCTTTTCACATATGCTTATGATATCTTATAGGTTTCTATTTTTGCATGTATTATATACCTGGTCATACTTTGTAAGCTGGCAGTCGGTCGACGAATTTATTGGGAGGGGTGAGATAAAAATGTTCAGAATGCCTTATTTTATCTCAGTGGAATAAATTACAGTATATCCATGCAAATAGTGGACGTTATACGCGCCTTGCTTTGCTGTTGTTACTCGACTATTTTGTGATATTTTTGTGAATAGCCGTTGAACTTCATAACACTGAATATTATCTAATAAGACGCATTAATTAGACGAGTATAATCCGATTATTTGTTTGAGTGTACATGTCTTTCTCTCAAGAGGCACGAAAGAATGAATTTTTAAGTATTTGATCATTCTCAACAAGTTCTCGCCTCTTGCACGTCATAGTGCAAGGCGATTATTTTAACACCCCCGTGTCTCACTGAATATTTACCAAATAGCCGTTTAATCTGCAAAGGATTTCCTCTTCCCTCTGCAAAAATTGCCAAACATGGGTGTAAACGCGGTTTTGTTAAGTCCTCATTTCGACACAGTTTATCAGTGGGACTAATCGGACAGAAACAAACCCCGTGACAGGGTCGTTTAAAGCTTTGAAATGCAATCCCCCGACCATTTCCTCACAAACTTATCCACCATCATCAGTTATTTCCAGTGCAATTTAATCGGTTAAGTTTGGTGTTAATTAAACGCAGAATCCCCCGCAGTACTTTTCCTTTTCTCCTGCCTTATGGAGGCAGTCCAGTACTGTGTTATGTAAGAGGATTCCCTGTTCTAGTGCAAGGTTAATATGCCCAGTGCCTACGTTTTTTGACATCTATGTGGATGTAGGTGCAGGATCTACACGAATCATACTATCCAGGCTTATTTTAAAGTTGTAAACATTTTTCCCCCTTTATTTGCAGGACATTTTTGTTACATTTGTCTGAGTTTACTGCATTGAAAATAATGCCTTAATATATAATAAACCATCCAAACCAATTAAGTTCATTTTTAACTTATTCTATCTGAATATAATTACATTTATTCATGATTCCTTTCCTTTTTTTACGTTTGCCTTATCATTGCTTCAGGAAAATCGATCACACCCTGTGGAAGGACACCACTCTTACAAAACCAGCACTTTTGATTTTTGCCTCCCCTACCTGGAGCACGTCAGTGTTGCCGAACACGGATAAACGAAGCCGCGTCGGTGGACGCGTTCAAGGTCACAGCCAGCTAATCTCCACGCACCTGGCACACTTCAGCAGTTCGCTATGCAGCTTGAAATCCAAGTAGCTCTCAACTTCATCATCTCGTACCTGTACAACAAGCTGCCGAGGAGACGGGTCAACATCTTTGGCGAGGAGCTGGAGCGGCAGCTGAAGCAGAAGTATGAAGGACACTGGTACCCGGACAAGCCATACAAGGGCTCAGGATTCAGATGCATCCACGTGGGCGAAAAGGTGGACCCCGTGGTCGAGAAGGCAGCGAAAGAGAGCGGGCTGGAAATCGAAGACGTCCGCAACAATCTGCCCCAGGACCTCAGTGTGTGGATTGACCCCTACGAGGTGTCCTACCAGATCGGCGAGAAGGGGCCCGTCAAGGTGCTGTACGTCGACGACAGCAATGAAAGTGTAGCTGGGAATGGAGGGGTTGACTTGGACAAGGAGATCAAAAACAGCTTCAACCCAGACGCACAGGTCTTTATGCCCATCAGTGAGCCTTTGAACGGGACCTCTCCAGGATCCAGCTCTCCCTCTCCGCCCTTTGGCCACTCGGCGGCGGTCAGTCCCACCTTCATGCCCCGGTCCACACAGCCTTTAACCTTCACAACAGCCACCTTCGCAGCTACTAAGTTCGGCTCCACTAAGATGAAGAGCAGTGGACGCAACGGCAACAACGGCAGCGGTGCTGGGAACAAAGTGGCACGTACCTCTCCCACCAACTTGGGCCTGAATGTGAACAGTCTCCTGAAACAGAAAGCCATCTCCACCTCCATGCACTCACTGTACGGGCTGGGACTTGGTGTGCAGCAGCAGCAGCACCAGAAGCCCTCCGCCCTGTCTCCCAATGCCAAGGAGTTTGTGTTCCCCAGTCTGCAGGGTCAAGGCAGCCAGAGTGCTCTGTTCCCCGCAGACAGCCCGCTGCAGTACAGCAATGCCTTCGATGTGTTTGCGGCCTACGGTGGCCTTAACGACAAGTCCCTCATGGATGGCTTGAGTTTCAGCTTAGGCAACATGCAGTATTCTAACCAGCAATTCCAGCCAGTCATGGCCAACTAGTACACTTATAAAGGTACTACTTAAGCTACTACTTCATACGGAAACGACCAGAGATAATGTGATGGGGGGAAAACAAACACAAATGCACATTTCAGAAAAAAAAAAAAAAAAGAAAAGTTTAAACAAAAATAGAATGTTAAATATGAAAGAGAAAAAAAAAAGACTTGTAAGCTGTAAAATCCGAGTTTCAAGTCTAAGAGCATGAGCCCGAGGGTGAATTACTTTATCCCCTTGAGTTATACTTGTTTCTTTTTTGTTTTTTGTTCTTTTTTTTTTTTTATTTCTTAATGAAGCTTGTAGTACAAGTTGTCTAAGCTTGGTTACCCAAACTTTAAAATGCATTATTGTTATTTCTTTTGCCAACCAAGCACAAAATATTTTTTTATGTAACTGTTTTAAGATAAAAAAAAGAGAGAAAAAAAAACACCACCATAAGTCATGGCCTCTTTCAGTATTTAAATATAACTGGACATTGCCAGTTTTTCAAGAAATTGGCATCAATAAGTGGGAATTCCTGGTCTTTTTCTAATTGTATAATTTAATTTAGTACAGAGTTTGTAAAATATCAGAGTATCTATTGTTTCTACAACACGGTATTGCATTTATATCTTTTTACTACTCCAGTGATCTGTGATGGCTGCAGCAACTTTATGTTTCCTTTTTTTATTGAAATTATAAAAATGAATCCATCTTAAAAAAAAAAAAAAAACAAAAAAACATCGACTATCCTGAAGATTGTGTACAGACTATTCCGTAGTGGTGGGATTTAAGAATATTTGCTTTTTTTGACAAAAATATAAGAGTTGTATTTTCTGTTAAGAGTTTAAAGATTTTTGCTATATTATGGACAAAATGTAATCGTATATTAATTTTGTACCTACATTGTGCAATACTTGATAAAGCAAACGGTATAACAAAGTATTCGGAGTCAGTGTCTTACATGTTAAGAGGGACTGATAGTTTATTAAGTTTGTATTAAAAAAAGCTTGAAAATAAGAAGCGTGTTCACTCTGTGTTTGGTGTTTACAGTTGTGCAACACGAGGCAACTGTGAAGGTTTTTTTTTTTTTTTTTTTTTTTTTTTTTACGAACATAGGGTGTAAAATGACTCTTGTAGGCGAATCAAGTTTTTTCTTACCACAGCCGCTCTTTCTTAATTAAGACAAATATGAACCGCTGAAGCTCATCGTTAATTTGCTTCAGGTAATTACCCTAAAACATAAAGAATGCCGCAAAGGCAGAAATTGCGGTTTTATTATCACCAGTTTTATGGGAACAAAATTTATGTTGCCTAACATGCACCAAAACAAATCATTTTCTGTGCCTGCAAAGCATACCCAATAAGTTCCCTGCAACATATTTCACAACTGGATGGTGTTGGCCAAGTGTTGCCCTCTGTCAAAGTGTCACCACAGTTGGGCCATAACTTTGCTTAGCAGTTCCTGCACAGAAACGCAACCCTGTTAGGCTAATGGCTAACGAAAGCAGCTGAATAGCTAAGTTTATCCTGAGAGCCTCCTGAATTTAAACATTAGCTATTGACCAACAGCAAGCTAACTAAATTATTTAAAGTCCAACTGCTTCTTAGCTTGAATCTTGGCCTCAAAAAGCCTGTTAGCTAACAGGCTGCTAAACCTTTTAGCATCTTTATAGGTATAAGATCATCTAAACTGGGACTTAAAGGAGCTTATTGTTAGTGAAAACAACAATTGACCAGTTATTTTTAAAATAGCTTAATGCGGTCGCTGCTGGGCTACTCTTCAGGTCAGGAACTCGGTTTCGTAAAGTGTAAACAGGATAAAATATGTTAAACTTGAGCAGACCTGAATCAAGTAGCTGCTGAAAGCCAAACAAATTGGTTACATTTCACCCAGTGTCCTCAGGTGATGTGACCTGTTAATGGATAACCTGCTCTTTTTCTCTTTTTTTCTTTCTTTGTTTTTTTTGTTTTTTTTTACTTCTTTGCCCACAGTCAAATGTGTCCCACTGGGTCAAAATATATTGTTTGTCAAAAACAAACAATATATTTGAACAAAGTGGGTTTTCTGAATGAGAGTTACAATAAAGCCTGAGGTTAGCAGAAACACAAAGCAGCAACTCCTGAACGACCTCGTTTAATAACTTCTGTTGCAATTATCCAACCGATTATTTAACATCGCAGGTCTGATGTCTTCTGATATCTGTTACCTAATATACCATTAGATATGACTGATTGGCTTCAGAGCAAAGTCAAAGTAGAAGTGTTGCTGATAATTGTTTAATATTCAACATACGATTAGACCTTTAAATAAAAAAAAATAAAAAAAACAGATGTTCCTGATGAGGACATCCTCATTTTAAAAATGTCTGTGATGTCTGCTGCTGCAAATAGGTTTTTGGACCATTTGGTGCTGGCACGGGCCAGCTGACATCACCCTGACCCTGCTAGGAACATCAGGGTCCCTCCAGAGCTGGCTCATCATCACTTGTCTGCTGGCGTGTCCTCTGATACACTCAGGGCTTGATAGGCCTGTGTAAAGTTCAACCCGCATGTGCGTTTATCTTGAGGCACTGATACAGCGTTCTGGTAGGAGTGTGTTTGTTTATCTTGCTCTGTGGCACCGTGTGTGTTTGTGTGCACGTATGAGGGCCAGGGCGAAAGTTAGCGCAAGTCATTCTGAAATGAATCCTCCTGCGAAGCCTCTCTCTTTTTTTTTTTTTTTTTTGTCAACACTGCTGTAAAGCCGTTACTCAGGAGCGAAACTCCCAGCAGGGTTAACAGGGGCAGGGAAGCATAGTCACACGTATCGACTCCCTCATTCTGCATGCTGTCAGGCTACGCATGGCGTGAACCAACAGGACATATGAGGTTGACACCAGCAAAGCCTCCAGGAGCGAGAATGAACTCGAAACACACGAGAAGCAACTGAAGTACTTCACGATGATTTCTGGTCAGCACGAAATATCTAGTGCCTTGTGAAAATATTCAAACCTCTTTAGAGTTTATGTGATTTTGCCCACACAAAGCAAAGATTATTCAGGAAGTGTTTGGACAACAACTGATCATTTTGAAAGTATTTCACGAATAAGATACTTTTCTTAAACTATCTGTCCTTTGGATCCTGCTGAAAGTTTTAGATATTGTTTTTTCAACTCTGTCCAGCTTCTGTGTTTCTGCTGTAGAAAAGCATCTTCTCAGGATGATGCTGCCTCCACCATGTTTAACACTAGGAAATTGTGTTTTAAGATACCATTTCAGCCATTTTTTATTTTGGCCAAAGCTGACCTTAAGGCTTGTGAGAATATTTATGTTTTTTTTTTTCCATTTTCTTTTAACAATTACTTTCCTTTTGCCTAGTTGCATAAGGGGCATATTTGTGACTAATACAAAATATGCCATTTTTCTTTCATTTCACTGTTATGCTCTTCTCTGTTCTCGCTTGTCAAATAAACCCCCAATTAAATGCATTCAAGTTTGTGGTTGTAAAATGCCATATTTCAAAAACTTCTATGTTGTAAATATTTTTCCATAGATAACTAAATCTTTATAAAAATTCATTCTTGATAGAAAATGAATATTTTAACTTTTATTTATGAATATTTGCAGTAATTACATACAATTTTCTAAAAGGTTGGGCATTAATTAATCTAATTGCTTAATTACATATATTAAATTAGCTTGAAGGTAAAAAAAAAAAAAATGCCGGCATGAAGCTAATAACATAAAAATGCAGTTTGAAGAATAAAATAGACAGGAACATTTTACATGAGAGTTTTAAATGGGATCGGAGGAGCGAAGCAGCAGAGAAAGATTGGGTTTTTATGAGAAGCAGGGACAGCAGAGATAAGGGATGGTGCAATGTGACCGCAAGAGAAACGCTGCCACTTCCGCCATCAATGCTAATTTGATGTCAAGCTCACAGCTCAGTTCCCCATCAACCCCCACCTTCCCTGTCATAAAACACAGGTGGAGCTCCAATCTACTTGTGTCCCAGTCATGCAGCAAGGCCTTATAGTAATGTTCCCCCCTCCCCCTTCAGCAGAGAGACAAAAAAAAAAAAAAAAAAAAAAAAAACAAAAAAAACATTTAAATTTTTTTTTTTTTTTTTT
>NW_015113125.1:186331-191212 GCF_001443285.1 Poecilia latipinna | reverse complement strand
TGTCGCAGGGCTTAAGATTGATTGCCCCCCCCCCCCCTAAAGGAAAGGAAAAAAAAAAAAAAAAAAAAAAAAAAACACCAAAACATCATTTAATGATTTTTCTTTCTTTCTTTTTTGTCTTGGTCCTACTCTGAATCTATTTCTGGAAGGATCCTGAAGCTGATTAAACAATGATAAGCCAGAAGGTATTGAGCTTGTCTCTGAACGTCACTCCACCACATCCTATCTTCACCCTTTCAGAGGAAAGGCTGTTTTTACCCAACATATACACAATTCTCTGCCTTTACATTTCTTGTCTTCACTCCATGCCGGTTTAGATCAGCTCACACAGAACATGGGAAACTTCAGATCCTTTAACAATTCACTAGAAGCTCTGTGTGTGCGATGAAGGTTAAACCTAAGAGGGAACCAGTAGAATAAAGTTAAATGTTGCATGCTGTTTGAAATTAGATGTGTGATGATGATGTTTTTCCCACCGTACCCCTGTATTCACACTTTCGCCTATTTAGACGTTCTGATGTATAGTGGGTTTGTTTTTTTCTTGTTTTTTTTTTTTTTTTTACTTTGCACATATGCATAGCAACCACTCACAGTGCCAGCCTTAGTTTATGAAGCTGCTCTTATCTGCAGAAGGAAACCAACAACTCACCAAGACTTTTCGGCCGCTCCACCCTCTCAGCACCTCTCGGGACGACGCGCTGCAGCCGATCAGGCGACTCCCATGTCGATGGCTTACAGCTGAGTGGCGGAAAAGATAACTAACTATCACATGCTGCAAGTTAATGTGTACATAAGCTACAATGACGCTTCTTGTGGCAAGGCTTTTAAAATTTGCTTGCCACAGCTCATTCACTGTGATAAAATCATATTCGCTTTTATGGTTTGTTGTTGTTGAATGTCGAATCACGTGCCACAAGATGATTCACTATTTTAGTTTGGCTGTAAAACACAGTTCGGTTAAAAAAAACCCCCAGCAATAACAACAAATGGTGGTGTACAATACATTGTATTACCACTTGTATTTTTGTTTTTCTACCCTTACAAACAAGTAGGATTCGTAGAGTAGGTCAAAATTGCCACACCACTATGAACAAAAACTGATAATGGCATACTAGAAGAATTTAAAACGAGCTATTCCTGCTAAAGGTTGTGCTTCATTTTTCCATTTACAGTTTCCATCTTTTTCCAACATGACCAAAACACGGCTGGATTAGGGCTGGGGGTTGCTCTCTTCAGAGTTGAGGTATGACCCTAAAAATTTTCCAGGCAGAAGCTCATAAGAAAACATTAATCAGATTTCCTTGTTTGGCTCTTAAGAGGCCACTGGAAATATTGTGCAGACTGAATAGTGCACCAGATTTCTTTGGAGAGATATCAGTATAAATATGACCATGAGGAAGTCTGTGAATAAAACAAAATAAAAAAATAAAAAACTCTTGAGCAATTTTGTTCCAAATGAATATGCCAACAAACTCATCCATTTAGAAATGGAGCGCTCAAGTAACAAGTACTTCACCGACTTCCGGTCATGTCGTTGTGCTGAACGAACGTGCGGTGGAGCCCTCTCCAATTTCCTTCTAAAAAACTAAATTAACAACCTGTACTATCTTGCTTCTCGTTTCTTTAGTTAACTGTACTAGTTATCGCTGACCAGATGGCACCAAAGAACACAAAACCAACCTCCAAAAAGGCTTTAATAACGTCTATGTTGAGCCCAGCGCAACAGTCTAAGAGTAGCAGGCTAGCTAGCGCTAGCATGGCCTACAGCGACGGGGCAGCTTCTCCCCCAGTTGGCAGTGGCTCTTCGGATATGCCTCCCGTTAACAACGAATCCACAGTCACAGATGGTGATGGACTGGCGGCCATGGAAGCAGGTAGCACTAATGACCTCGTGGCGGCTATTAACTCGATGAAAGATGACTTTGTGAAGAGATTTGATAGCCTGCTAACTGCTATCCAGGGGGTGCAATCGGATATAAGAATTGTTGCCGCGCGTGTTACACAAGCGGAGGACAGAATCAGCGCTAACGAGGATTCTGTTGCTTCCCTGCAAGCCGATAACACTGCTACGAAAACTACCATTGAAGCTCTGCAACTAAAGATAGACGACCTGGAAAATCGTAGTCGCCGTTCCAACCTCCGTCTCATCGGTCTCCCTGAGGGGTCTGAAGGTTCTGACATGTGTGCATTTTTGGAGAAATGGCTGCCTGAAGTGCTTGGTGCAGAAACGTTCCCGATCCCGCTGATCATTGAGAGAGCACACAGAGTCGGGCGGGTTGACGCTGCGGGGACACGGTCCAGAGCGGTGGTCATGAAGCTGCTGAACTACGCTGACAAAGTCCGGATCATGAAGGCTGCCAGGACGAGGGGAGAAATACGTTTGAAGAATAACAGAGTCATGTTCTTCCCGGATGTTTCTGCCGAACTTCTGAAAAAGCGCAAGATATTTGACCAAGTGAAAAAGGATCTAGCTTCTATTTCTCTGGAGTTACCGGAGCTGCGCTACGGTGTTGTTCACCCGGCCACACTTTTGGTGACCTACAAGAAGAAACGTCACGCTTTTGACAAGGCAGCAGAAGCGGAGTCCTTCGTCCTGCAGCTCCAGCGGGAGCGAAATCTGGTTACGAACCAGGTAGAGGTCCAAGAAAGGTGAACAATTATGTGACATTGTCTAATCATATCTCACTATGTATGCAAACATGGTCACATATCTGTAAGTGCACTTCTATATTCATGTCTTTTCAATTCTTTGACTTGATGGTTTATAATGGTTATTAATGCATCTCTATTTTGTGTTTAATACACATGGTCAATTCACAATATGGTTAGGGTAACCAAGGTTAAGACTTGCAAATGTGTTTTATTTTCATTATAGTTTATTGGTTGTTAATTTCATCACTGATTATCTGGGGGCTGCGGTTTGATGGGGTTTTTCTATATGCTGTTCCTCTTCGTCATGAGTGCTGGGGTGGACCAGCAGGGCTTCATGGCCGAGCCTGGACGGCTCCTTGGGAAGTGTTCTCAGTGGGTTGGGTGGGTGTACTTCGTTTGGGGATTTACACTCTATTGTCTAATTGCTGTTTGTTGTGTCTACACTTTCTTGTCTTTATCCGTCATGTTTTCCCTCTGCAGCTCACTCTTTAATACACATACCATGGCTGAAATAATTTTTCCTTTTTTCTGATGGCCTCTGACCTTCAATTCACCTCTTGGAATGTAAGAGGTCTGAATAAACTTGTCAAACTGAGACAGGTGATGAAAAGGATTCAACAATTAAAGGCTAAGATAGTTTTCCTCCAGGAGACTCATTTGACCCCTGATGATGTTAGTAGAGTGAGGAAAAGATGGCATGGTCGGGTTTTTTCTACTTCCTTTAGCTCACACTCGAGGGGCGTAATCACACTAATCCACAGCTCGGTGCCATTCCAGCTCATCAATGTAACTGAGGATCGATATGGCAGATATCTAATTGTACAATGTGTGATTCTGTCTGTGAAACTAAATTTGGTCAATATTTACGGGGCAAATAATGATAACCCTGCTTTTTTTAGACACCTGTTTCTGTCTGTAGCGTCGCTTCCTGGAGGGTACATCATAGGAGGCGATTTTAACTGTACCCTCATTCCAACGTTAGATAGATCTACAGGCAAAGACATCTCTCATGCTCAAACAAGGAAAGAATTACTTAACTTTATGAAAGAACTCAATTTGGTTGACATATGGAGAAATATGCATCCTAATCAGTTTTCTTTCTCATGCTATTCTGGTACTTGCCAAACATTTTCAAGAATTGATTACTATTTAGTCTCAGCTGATCTAGTTCCACACATTACTAATAGTTGGCATGACAGTATAGTAATATCTGATCATGCTCCGGTGTCATTCTGCCTTAAGGTTCCTAATCTTTCCTTTTCATCTAAGTGGCATCTACAATCAATTTGGCTTAGGGACCCAGATTTCATACAATTTATTGGAACAAAAATAGATATGTATTTTGAATTGAACACTCACCAAACCTCGGCTACGGTGAGATGGGAGGCCTTTAAGGCATTCTTAAGAGGCCAAATGATCAGTTTTACCAGCTTCAAGCATAAAACTAACAAACAAGAATTGGAACAACTAGAAAAATCTATTAAAAGCATAGAAATACAACTATTTCATAATCCTTCAACCCAACTAAACACAGAACTTCTTAGGTTAAGAGCTAAATACAACATGCTGTCTACAAATAAAGCAATTAAAAGTTTAATGAGACTGAAACAATCGTATTTTGAACAAGGTGAAAAGGCTAGTAAGTTGTTGGCTTGGCGTATCAAACAGGAACAAACAGATAAAGCAATAAACTCAATTCAAACAGCTGAAGGGGTGTTTACATCTGACCTAAAAGAAATAAACAGCACGTTTTCAAAATTTTACTACAAATTGTATAGCTCAGACTACTCAGACCTAGCTCCCCAGGCACAAACTGTTTTCTTGGATTCATTAGAATTTACTCCCCTAGATAGTGAATCCTTAAAATCACTTGATTTTGAGCTCAGTGCACAATTATTATCTGAGGCTATTTCCGGTTTGAAAGGTGGTAAGAGCCCGGGGCCTGATGGAATCCCAATTGAAATATATAAAATTTTTCAATCCAAACTGATACCTCCTATGCTTGACATGTATCAAGAATCCTTGAGTAAAGGATCTCTCCCTCCCTCACTTAATACAGCAATCATCTCCTTACTCCTGAAGCCAGGTAAACCTGCAACTCAATGTAGCTCCTATAGGCCAATTTCTCTTATTAATAATGATGTTAAAATTTTGTGTAAAGTGTTAGCTAGGAAGTTGGAGCTACTCTTACCCATGATGGTCCACCCTGATCAAAATGGTTTTGTACAA
>NW_015113125.1:181023-186134 GCF_001443285.1 Poecilia latipinna | reverse complement strand
GGGGCCCCCCCAAAAAAAAAAAAGTTCCCCCCCCCCCCCCCCCCCCCCCCCCCCCCCGGTCACTGGAGGATTATTCCACTCCTCACTTTTTCTAATGTTCAGGAATTTACATCATCACTCATTTAACGCCAGACCAAACAACAAATAAATGTTCCATAGACAATACAAAAGAATGATCCAGTTATTATTTATGAAAAATAGAAAGATCAATCAAAAATAGCTGAGCCTCTAACTGATCTCTGGTCAGCAGGGTAGAGAAAGTTGAGTTTTTATTATTTTTGGGAACACTGTAATCTGAACTAGAACAAATCTTATTGTTGATTTGCAGACAGATCTATCTCACGTTTTGTGTAATAATTACATAGACAGTTTGTTCATGTTAGGTGTGCAAGGCGACTCACGGGTTCCAATGCTCTTTCGAGATCCTGTACAGGCTGGCAAACATGATGGGCAGGATGACGCTGGAGTTCTCCTCAATCAGACTCATGATGTATTCGTTGTTCCAATAGTACAAAGCTCGCTCTGCGACCTGCAGAGAACCACACGTGCACGCACACACACATACTCATCTCCAGATCCAAACAGCCCAGGCATGGTTTATATGGGACATAACTAACCTGGAAATGTGGGCTGGAAACGCATCTGGAGATCTGTTTGAATAGCGGCTCTTGGATCTTTACAAACTGTGTGGGCTCTATCACATCCAGAATTTCCTCCAGCTCTCCCAGAAACATCACCTGAACCACCACAGAGGAGAGCATTACTTATTGACCGAGTGTGTGTATAGAGAAGTAGTCCTCCTTTCCTTCAGCAGCCTTACCTCTTTTTGACTGCACGTTTTTGGCCAGAACTTCAGTAAGCCTCTGATGACCTGAAGAGGAAGGAAGAGAACATGGAAATGGACTTGAGTTTCAGTTCTCTGTTATTCTAACTGCAGTGTGTGTGTGGAGCTACATAACTTTGAGAGTAGTTTTAGGAAAGTCAACAAGAAGAAGGCCCCAGAATATCTGAAGCAGCAGATATTCTCAATGGTAACCTCAGAGTCCCATCTAAGAATGACAGTTTTACTTTTTGCAGAAGGCTCAGTTCTGTGGGTTCCATCAAGCCAACAAAACTCAGTCAAGTCAGTTCCACCACGTCTGAGACTGATTGTCAAGTAGGAAAAGTGGGCCTCCCGCCAGGGCAGGGCAGGGATGGCGAGGAACCAGCTGACAGTGCTGCGGTCCACTTCCTGTTTTTGGAGCGGTTTCTGGTCTGCTTGGCGTTTACATACATTTGAACTGCACCAGAGGTCACTTCAACTGAAACCCAGGTTTTAGGTGGACCAGAGTTCACTTTTTTGTTCTGCATCAGAGCTTGATTGTACATTCAGACCTCCTCCAACAAACCAGACTTTCGAGACAAGCAAATTAGAGTTTAATTACAGCGGACTGGACCGGGTTAGTGGGAATGATGAACTCTGCTCTGGTTTGTTGTTCAGGAATCCTGTAGGTTAGCTACAGTAAACTGAAGAGGATCTCTGGGAAAGTGTCAGGATGGATGAAAAACCCAGGTAGCTTTAGTCATCCAGAATGGTCTTCCACACCCCAACTATTCTTTATTATTGGAACATTAGTGTTCTATTTAGCAATGATAGAAACATAGTGAATATCTGGTGTGAAGCCAGCTGTATATTCACTTCAGATATTCAACAAGACGTGTAGTGATACTTACTGGTTCTGTTAATGTCGGGTCTTTCTCTAAGAATTGTACAATGCAATAAGCCAACTGTAAAAAGAGAAGAGCTCAAGCTTTAATACCAGTTATTTCAAACAGGTTAGGTAGAATACAGAGCTTAAATCATCCAGTTGGTTTGATAAAACCTACAACTATTCAAGAGATAAGAAAATCAAAGATTCAGAAGCTGTATGTTTCCCAACTTTGTAAATCTGTAGTCCACTCCACCTCCAGAACCAAAACTTTGTTATTTAAACAAAACCTAAAAATGAAGTGTTTATAATCAAAACATTTCAAGTTTCAAAACTGGTGCTTGCCCCTGAACAGGCATCAAGTAAGTTCAATAATATCCAATGATATCTTTAACAGAATATCACTTGAAAAAACACGATTTTTACTGATCAGAGTTCAGTAAAAATTAAAAACGATTTTAAATAATACAATCTAAAGCAGCAAAATAAAACAGTCCAATAAGTGTCAAATTGACAAGAAAAGGTAAACAAGGTTAAAATATTCCAGAAAGACATTACCTGTGCATGGAAGAGGGACAGGCTCCTGACAGTATGAAGGGGGATCAACACTTTAACCAGAAACTGCTTATGTTCTGCTTTCAGCGGCAAAGCAAAACCATTGATTATACTGGCAGAAAGAGAGACGAGACAAAAGCACCATTAAACACTGAAACAAAGACAGCTATGTTAGCAGCTCATAACGCAAAAAGTCAGTAATGAGCAGAGATTATATGAATATTTAAAAAGTTCACATTAGGAAAATTAAAAATTTCAACTAAATCTGTTTATAGTCTAAAACTGTAAACCAAAAAAATGAAACTGTATTTACCATATAAATTTCTCTCACTCTCTCTTAGCTTAGCCAGTATCATCTAAGTACAAACATAATACTCATTCATTCAATTCTTAAACTTTACATATGAAATAATAAAGAAAAACAATCTGTTGTTTTTTTTGTTTGCTTTTTTTAAATTCTAAGATGTCTGACAATGAAATACCAAGATGGATCATCTGCAGCAATAGAAACTATTTCATGTACCCATCTGTCTGAAAACACAAACTACTTGGAGCCTGTCGTTTTAAAGAAAAATATTTCCCATGTAACCTATTCCAAGAAGTCCTGAGTGAAATTAGCAAGTATTGAAAGTACTCCTAGTATTAGAAAGTACTCTTTCAATACTTGCTAATTTCACTAAGAACTCATTTACTCTTCAAGCCTCTTTTAGTCTGGGAAATACTAAATGCACAACATGCAGTAGCTGACAGAGCTGGACGCAGCAGCAGGACTCGTGCAGGAGAGACAACTGATTATATTCTCACTTTTCTCAAACTACAGGCTGAGACCGAGAGGAGCAACCATCCTTTAATCAGCTTTGTTGATTAGTTCTATGTAAGTTATGAGTTTTTTAATCAACATTTAACTGTTTATCATCAAAAATGAAAAATCTTTTCAGACTTTCCACCCCACCCCCATCAGCCACCATGCCTCAACTCAGATTATTAGGCAGTTCTCCATATGATTTCTCCATATGATTACATACTGATGGTCATCATTGGCTCAATGTGATTGAGCCAATGATATAGCATTTATTCTGTTAGACTCCAACTGCTGCTGCCATAAGCATCTGCTGGCACCAGAGTTCGAGTTGACACATAATTCTTACCATTTAATCTTCCATATTTACTTCAAAACATTTCTCCTCTAAATCAACGTAGATGGAGAGAGAGGCTGAAGCTGTGTGTGTGTTTGTTTGCAATACCTTGTGGGGACCATTTTCCTGACACATGCGTTGTGGGGACCCACTGCTCCTTGTGGGAACAGAAGCCTGGTCCCCACAAGGGGAAACGCTATTTTTAGATTTAAGACTAAGGTGTGAATCGAGTTTTGGTTAGGGTTAGTGTTAGGTATGTAATGGTTATGTTTAGGATAAGGGTTAGGTTTAGGCTGTAGAAATTAATGGAAGTCAATGGAAAGTCCCCACAAAGATAGCCACGCAAACGTGTGTGCATGTCTGTGTCTGTGCTGCAGTTCCAGAACAAACATGATGCATGGAGGTTCTGATTACTCATTAACAAGAAAGGTAATAAAAGTTCCTTAAAGGCCAGAGTGAACTTTAGTTTAGGTGAGGATGGATATGTGTTTAGGTGGTGTGAACAGCTTGGTTCCAAACCTCAGCAGTATGAAGGCTCAGATCAGAAGCTGCAGAAATGGGCCTGGGACTGGGCCTGCTGATGAGCCATAGGACTGAAACACTGGAGACCTGCTTGCAATGTTAAAGGTCAGCCATGTTGTCCTGTTGGTCCCAGCAGCCTGGCTGTGCCTGGGTTTCAGTCTAAAGTACTTTTACTTCATTTGCTCTTAATCACACTAAATGTTGACTGTGTTTCTATGACTTTGTATTTTTGTGTTTTTAAGATGTAACGCACAGGTCTAAAAGCATGCCTTGATGCTGAAATGTGCTAAACAAATAAAATTTGATTTGAGATTTTGATTAACATTTCATAAATAATGAGACCATCTAAAACTTGAAAATAAATGGCTAAATAGTATACAGCTATAAATACTAGTGAGTTTTAAGTTTGATTTTGGGATGCAAAAATTGCTCTTAATTTCAAAACTTCAAAGAATACAATCTGCTAACACAAATTCCAAATTATTACAATACAAATGGCTGACTAGGCAATACATCACTCCAGTTAAATTGCATCATTTTAACCCTAATATTCCTGACACTTGCATTAAATGTACTTCCCAAAAAGGTTCTTTATTTCATTGCATGTGGGCGTGTCCTCGAGTGTTGGCGTTTTGGAAGGATGTATTGATTGTGATAGGTCAGATGATTGGTAAAAAGGTTCCTTTGAATCCAAAAATGTGCATCTTGAATATTTATCCTGAAGACTTTGTTATCCCAAACAACTTGAGATCCTTACTTAATGTCTCCTTTTTGGAAGCTAAACGCTGCATTGCACTCTCTTGGAAGAAAGGGACATTATGTGGAATTTCACAATGGACCACACAAATGACGTTCTACTTTGCACTTGAGAAAATCAGTTATTTTACTAAGAATAAGCTTGATAAATTTTGGGTGGTCTGGTCTGTCTTTTACACTTGGCTGTGCCAAAATGATATCCAGCTTGATGGATGGAAAGAGGATTGGTTATAAGGCCATATGGTGAGTCAAACTGATGTTTATGTTGGTTGGTCAATTGAGGGTCTGCTGCAACCCCCCCCTCCCCTCCCTTTTTTTTTTTTTCCCCCTACCCTGTGTATATGCCCTTTGGGTTTTTGTCTGGTCTAGGTCTACATTTCAAGTATTTGTAAGTGAATATATGTATGTTTCTTGTTCTCCTGTTAAAATCAATAAATAAATGTTTAAAAAAAAA
>NW_015113125.1:90977-179408 GCF_001443285.1 Poecilia latipinna | reverse complement strand
TGTCGCAGGGCTTAAGATTGATTGCCCCCCCCCCCCCTAAAGGAAAGGAAAAAAAAAAAAAAAAAAAAAAAAAAACACCAAAACATCATTTAATGATTTTTCTTTCTTTCTTTTTTGTCTTGGTCCTACTCTGAATCTATTTCTGGAAGGATCCTGAAGCTGATTAAACAATGATAAGCCAGAAGGTATTGAGCTTGTCTCTGAACGTCACTCCACCACATCCTATCTTCACCCTTTCAGAGGAAAGGCTGTTTTTACCCAACATATACACAATTCTCTGCCTTTACATTTCTTGTCTTCACTCCATGCCGGTTTAGATCAGCTCACACAGAACATGGGAAACTTCAGATCCTTTAACAATTCACTAGAAGCTCTGTGTGTGCGATGAAGGTTAAACCTAAGAGGGAACCAGTAGAATAAAGTTAAATGTTGCATGCTGTTTGAAATTAGATGTGTGATGATGATGTTTTTCCCACCGTACCCCTGTATTCACACTTTCGCCTATTTAGACGTTCTGATGTATAGTGGGTTTGTTTTTTTCTTGTTTTTTTTTTTTTTTTTACTTTGCACATATGCATAGCAACCACTCACAGTGCCAGCCTTAGTTTATGAAGCTGCTCTTATCTGCAGAAGGAAACCAACAACTCACCAAGACTTTTCGGCCGCTCCACCCTCTCAGCACCTCTCGGGACGACGCGCTGCAGCCGATCAGGCGACTCCCATGTCGATGGCTTACAGCTGAGTGGCGGAAAAGATAACTAACTATCACATGCTGCAAGTTAATGTGTACATAAGCTACAATGACGCTTCTTGTGGCAAGGCTTTTAAAATTTGCTTGCCACAGCTCATTCACTGTGATAAAATCATATTCGCTTTTATGGTTTGTTGTTGTTGAATGTCGAATCACGTGCCACAAGATGATTCACTATTTTAGTTTGGCTGTAAAACACAGTTCGGTTAAAAAAAACCCCCAGCAATAACAACAAATGGTGGTGTACAATACATTGTATTACCACTTGTATTTTTGTTTTTCTACCCTTACAAACAAGTAGGATTCGTAGAGTAGGTCAAAATTGCCACACCACTATGAACAAAAACTGATAATGGCATACTAGAAGAATTTAAAACGAGCTATTCCTGCTAAAGGTTGTGCTTCATTTTTCCATTTACAGTTTCCATCTTTTTCCAACATGACCAAAACACGGCTGGATTAGGGCTGGGGGTTGCTCTCTTCAGAGTTGAGGTATGACCCTAAAAATTTTCCAGGCAGAAGCTCATAAGAAAACATTAATCAGATTTCCTTGTTTGGCTCTTAAGAGGCCACTGGAAATATTGTGCAGACTGAATAGTGCACCAGATTTCTTTGGAGAGATATCAGTATAAATATGACCATGAGGAAGTCTGTGAATAAAACAAAATAAAAAAATAAAAAACTCTTGAGCAATTTTGTTCCAAATGAATATGCCAACAAACTCATCCATTTAGAAATGGAGCGCTCAAGTAACAAGTACTTCACCAAGTTGATTTTCTGTTTCACACAATGTGGACTACTTTTGGAAAAACACAGCTTCAGATTATAAGCTAAGAAAATTAAGAGTTTGAGCCAATGAGAAAAAAACATTTTCATAAAAGAATGGATTCGATTCCACCATGCAAACTTAGAAAATGGAGAACAAGGCCATCAAAAAGGTCACAGAAGTATAAAGCTTGTAGGAAGAACATACATCTCTTGAAAAAACAAAAAGAACTGCACTGAAACGCATCGAAAACCTCGATGCAGTTATTCCACCAAATATTGATTTCTGAGTTAAAATATTCGTATCATTGTTTCTAAATGAATATGGACTTGTTTTCGTTGCATTACTTGAGGTCTGACAGCGCTGGATCTTTTTCTTTGTTTTGATCGTTTTTCATTTTTTTTTGGAAATAAATACAAAAATTTTGGTCGGAATTTCAGAGTCAAGAACAATGTTCATTTAACTCAAACATATAAACAGTAATATCAGAGAAACTGATTATTTTAAGTGGTCTCTTATTTTTTTTTTCCAGAGCTGTAAAATATTCATATACTGCTGCATTCAAATAATTGCAAAATGTTAATGATGCTACAACACAGAATATAATTTAAGTTTGTTTTCTTTTTTGTGTGCATTAGGTAATAAGCAACATTAGTTATCTTTACTCTGACAGTTTGTAAATGGATTGTTTAATCCACTGAGAGAAAGACTGGAGGTAAATCAGACTCACATAAACGCATGCCACAAAAAGTAAACATGGGCGTAGCAGAATGAAACTGTACATATTTCTACATAATATGTGACACAATTGAAAAGAAAACAATCTAAAAGTCACCAAAGAGACTTAAATCCCGTTGGGAAAAATATTTTTATGATTTCAGTTTTTTTGTTTTTTCTCTCTCTCTCTGTAACCATTTCATCTTTTATCTTTATGCAACATGCCGAGCTGGGAAGATATAGCTATTGCTTTCTAAACACATTTTCCGTCTACTTAAAGTCAGGTTGGATTTACCTGACTTATACCTCAGAAAGCTTTCAACACTTTCATGAATAATATTTACACACATTAAAGGGAGAAACTGGGGATGGCCGGCCAGCTTCAAGTCATGAAATGTGCTCTTTGTTCCTTTGATCTCGGTATTTGGGTGTGCAGGATGCAGAATGTTTTGCTAACAGACTTCATTTACACTGAGGTTCTTAATGGAGCCTCTTCTTCACTGATCCCCCAAATGGGTGGGAATGTTGGCAAACCATGCAGAGGATCACGTGGATCTGCAGGACAAGATGTTCAAAATACTGAGAAAACACCGTCTATGTGGCATTTTCTGGTGACGTTGTGAAGCAGCAGTGATGAAAGAACATTTCTAGGGCTGTTATTTCACTTTACGCAGTGCAGAGACAAAAAAAAAAACAATAAAAAAATAATATTTATAATGTCTTAAAAGACATTTGTCAGAAATGCGGCATACACAAGGGTGCAAAATAATTCATTACCAGTCCACAAAACAGCTGAGAGTTTAGATAGATGTTTGTGAGGGAACCTGTTTGGACATCACCAGGAAATGTCTCCACAGCTGGAGCGGCTCTGACTGACTCAAGGCTGAGGAATTTAAATCATTTCAATAATAAGGCCTCCTGGGTCAGTAAAGCTCGATCTAGAAAACACTCTCTAGATTGACTTTTTATAACAAAGACGCTGCACATTCGGATATATGTATTAAATCTGTGGCAAATGTTCTGATTATGTAGTCCACGAACGAGAAAAGACAGAAGAAATGCACAGAAGACATGTTAAACAATAGCGTCAGCAGAAAAGAGAACTACATACACACATTTTGCCATTAAGCCACCTTCTCGCAAGGCTGAACTCTCCCCTATATTTAAAAAAAAATAAATAAAAAAATCATGTCCATTTTGAAATATGAAAGAATAAAATAAATGCTAATCCGCCTTCACGATGTTCCTTAAAGCAGACAAATCATTTTCAGATTCTGTTCTTCAGAAACAGACTGATTTTTCTAGATAAATTTCTAATGGGAATATGTCTGAAGGATGAAGTGATCACCTTTGATACGAGGACCACCTGAGCAGGAAACGTGGATGGAAATAAACAGATGAAGGAGATGGATTTCTTACTCCCATTGTTTGAAAGGCAAGAACAATATATCTTTTTAGCTGCACTTTAATTGATTCAGCCACTAATGTAATTATATGCAACACCTTAGAAGAAAGCTTTTCACTATGAACCCAGAAAATCGCCAAAAGATTTATTTCAGTATGATTTATTTTCGAGCAAGATGAGTGCACCACATCAAGCAGAGAGAATTATATTATATAATTTACTGTTTTGACACAGCTCATTGGTGGGAGCTGGCCTTTATATACATATTTTTAAAGTGCTCCCAAAGATTAAAAATGCCTCTGAGAGAAATATTTCCAAAGGCCTCGCTGTTCAAACCGTTTGACAAATCAAAACATTTTACGGAAAGGTGATTCAACACGAGCAGGTGGAGCCCGTACGGATAAACTTCCCAGAAAAACCAACTAAAACCTGATGTGAGCGTTAAACACAGCTGTCAAGCAGATGTCTTGGCTGCACCCCGCTGCATAAAAGGAGCTTCAGTTCTCGTAAACTTTTGTTTCAAAGTATTTGTCCTAAAGTAATTTGTGAGAAAATTACTTCCCTATTTTCCGCCATAAACACTAAATATGTGACTGTAATTGCTCTCCGCCTCCCCAGCGTTGTCACAGTGGTGCAGCTGAGCTGGGGCAATAGTTTGGGGAATCTACCACACACCTGTCAGCCAACAGCAATGCTCGCTGAGGCAATAATGAGGTCAGACTTGGCAGTAACGATCGAGATTCCTCAATCCAGCCAACCTTTTCTTGCTCCACTGTATGTTGCCAAGAAACTAGAGCTGGACTTTTGTTATTGTTGCATCAGTAATGAAAAAATAAAGTGGCAAGTCATCCTTTTATTGACAATTGCACGTGTCTTTTTGCAGAAATAATTTCAGAAAAAGAACATCATACCGACAGCCAAAGATGTTCAGACAACCTCTTTATTCCAGCAGCAAAACATAATTTTTTTTTGTTTTTTTACACAATCAATGATGTAAATTTCTGGGGACATAAATACGATGCAACAGAGACCAATGTTCTTCATAATTTCTTCAAGGAAGGTTTTGTGTTGGTCGTCACTGATAAGAAGCGACCACAACAAAACACACAACAACCTGCATTTTGCTTAGGTTTGCAGGGAGAGGCAAATTTATCACTGTGGAATTATAATATTCTAAAAGACAAATGTATCCATTTAAAGGTATTTTACACAACAACCAAAGTCCCCCAAAGCCTCGGTGACAAAGTTGCGATGCAGTTTTCTTCTCCTAAGAACTAAACAGCGGTTATTAACAGCGACTTGGGAAGTCGGGAACTGCCTGGGAAGCATCGCTGTCATGCCTAACGCCGCCGTGTCTGAAAGATGAAGCAAGTTAATTACTTTTCACAGGCAACAACAAATCACAGTTAACACTTATGAGACTATCCTTTGTGCATGTTCGGTTAAGTCTGGTTCTAAGAACTCGATGTTTTAGATCCTGGTTTACTCTTCCTTGCAAACATATTCCCCCTTATCTTCACATTTTTTTGAGATTTTTTGGGATAGAGTACTTCAACTCATAAGTCTTTCCACAACTGCTCAAGTGGATTTATGTGTGGAGTCCATTTTAACAGATAAATACTTTTGATGTACACTATAAACCTGCATATTCTTCTTCTATTTTTGTTTAATTCTGATAAAACTTCAGTAGGACTCTGACTGACTTCGGTTCATGAAAAGCCGGAATCATTTTTGCACATCCCTGAACTAAAGTACATTTGCATTAATGTTGTGATGTTTGTTTTTTTTTTTTTTTTTTTTGCACTTACAACGCTGGTGGACTTCGTGATGTCATTTCTCTCCCACGCAGAACAAACATGCTGAAGGCTACTCCTGTGTGGGCTGGTTGTGTGCGTGTGTGTTTGTGTGTGGGAGGTGTTAAAGGGACCTCAGTGGGTGGCGTTGCATAAGAACGTCAGCGCTGAAATAAGGTTTCATAAAGAATAAAAGGGGGGGATCACTAATGTGTTCTCTGCTGTCACGCCTACAAGCCTGTTTTCTCTCTCTGCATCAGGACTGAACCCGCCACATGCCTGACGAACAATGGCAGGGTGAAAACACAGGACTCCACCTAGTCAGCGTCAGGTCGGAGAGACAAACCAAACAAGAGGGAAACAAAGACAGAAAGGACTTCGTCCGTCACCCCACAGATGCCTCTTTGGGGCTTGGTCTGTTGCCACGCCCCACTATGAAACAAACATAGCAGGCCTCTCCGTTCTGCCATATCCCAAAAAGTAGCAGCTTTACCTCGATTGCCTTACAAGCAAATATTGGTGACATGTCTGGGTTCAAAACCAAGACAAGTTTGTATGTTGTGTATCCTCCGTTGATCTATGGGTTCCTTCCAACCTTCACTCAATAACCACTATCACCCTCAGCTGTGTGTGTGTGTGTGTGTGTGTGTGTGTGTGTGTGTGTGTGTGCATGGTTCTTTCATCTATGTGTCTCTGTGATGGACTGGTAACCAGTAACCAGCCACTTTCCCGTCGACCAAGATGGGAACCAGGAGACCCTGAAAACTAGGAGCCAGGCTGGAATGGGTGGATCATGTCGACTGGTTTTATTCTTTCTGTTCAGTTGTCCTTGTTTCTTGTTTTTGATGTGATTTCTCACTATCTGGACTCATTGCATCACTCATTAATTCAGTTTCATCTGCACACCATTTGTTTGGTCATTTTCACACATACACTGTGTCAGAAAATTACTTACTTTCACAATCCGTAGCCTTGTTGTGTTTGTGGTTGGTTCTTGTGTGCTTCCTTTAACGTTGTGCTGCAGGTTTTCTTTGTTTACGTCTGTATTTCAGGCCTTTCTCTTCATGCAGTTTTTTCTGCTTGAGGATTACAAATTAATCACCGGCAAGACAATCAGACTTTTTCTTTGTTTGGCTTCTCTATTCTGCACCATGCATGTTTGCACCACTTCACTGTGTCTGTACTACGTATTAAGTGCTGACCACAGCAAAGATGAAGGTTAACACTGCCAAAGCCACCTGACTTAATGAAATTTGACAAGGTGGTGTATAATCAATTTCACACAAAGCATTTTCCCCCTCTAAACAATAACAGCTTTGTCTTGTGTTCCCAGTCCTCTTTACGTTATATGTAACCTGTGCCTCAACTCGAAAATCAAGTAAATTTTGACAGTATAGAGTCTTTTTAAAGGCACTTTTAACTTTTTTCTATTCTGAACAACTTCACAAACTTGCCTTAATTTTACAGGGATTTTATGTGATGAACCAACACAGAGAAGTGGTTAAAACATTGCAAATGCCTGCAATGCTTTAAAAAAAAATAAATGGCTGAACACGGGCGTCTGGATTTCTGTTCAACTCCCAGAGAAAAGCCACACATGCGAGGAGAAAATATGCAACCTCTGCGCAGAAAGACCCCAGGCTGGGATTGGAACCAAAGACCTTCTGGCTGTAAGACGGCAGTGCTGCCAACTGTGCCACTGTGTAATTTTATCTCTGTATAAATACATACGGCTGTTCTGTGGAGGCTTGCGAGGTTCATTACAGGACATTTGTCAAGAAACAGAACATTAGTCATGAAGAGCAAGAGACACAGCTTAGGAATAAAACTGTGGAGTGATGTGCCGCATAACATAACAAGTAACAAGCGTAACATAGTTGCTTGATTCTGCTATAAAATGCCACTATATGCCTGGAAAATAGATAATGTTCCCCCTTTAGCTTCTTACGGGGTATTGTTCCAAAGCCTGAAAATAAAAAAAGATCATGCACAACTGCCACGCCACACCTCCCGATAAACGGACATCCGTCTAAACTAAAAGCCAGAAAGCAAGGAACATTGATCAGAGAAGCCTCGAAAAGGCTCAAGGTCATTTCCGTGGTGCAGTGGAAGAAGGCTTTTTGATCAGATGAGATCAAAATTAATGGGTTTGGCTAACAAGCTAAGTGGTACATATGGCAGAAGTCAACTTCTTATCACCTTGAGCACAAAATCTTAGTCATGAAACATGGAGGTGCTATTTAGCGCCTTGCTATGCAAAAACTCAGCTATATGCAGTAATGTAATAAAAAAAAATCATTAAAACAGCATTATGTAATAATCAACACAAACGGTGAAATGAAATGAAATCCTTGAACATTTTTTGCTGCATATGTAATAACATTGTTAAAGTTTGTGCCAATTATTAAATACAGAAGCAGATTTTATGACATTATTACACATTGCGGCACTGTTACACAATGTGGCGTTAGCATCATGCAGTGGGGTTTCTCCTTTCTCTTCGGCAGGACAGGGAAGCTGATCGCAGTTAATTGGAGAACATATGGAGTTGAATACACAGCAGTCCAGGGGAAGAAATGGTAAGAGGCTGGAAAATAAAACATAGCTTAAGGGCAGAGGTTCCAGCCCTAAAGGTTGCATCGTCATTTGTTGCTACGGCTCATTAAAAAGCAGTTACTGTATTTTTCGGACTATAAGCCACTGCTTTTTCCCCACGTTTTGAACCATGCGGCTTATAGCCTGGTGCGGCTTTTCTGTGCATAGCTATAGTATGAAAATGTAACATTTCTGAGGAAAATGCTGAAATTTCAAGTCAAATAATCATTGCCACTAAAGCAGAATCTCTGACTCTCCTAAATGCTTGCTCATTGCACATCCCGCCACTTATTCACTGAAGAAGAAGAAAAATCCTTCAGTACTGGAGTTGGTGCTCCGGGCGAGGCTGCGTGCCAACTTCTTTTGGGATGATTTCAGCCTCCGTGTCTGTTTGTTTCCCACAAAGCCAGCCATCTTGTTGTGTTAGTGATGCGAAACCAAGCAGCAACACAACAAAATACATCTGGAAAGTCAAACAAGGTAAGAGGAGGTCAGGACCAGAAAGCTGCACCATAATCTGAAAACTTCTGATTTAGTTTAAATTACTTCAACTCCACTGCACTGCACCATGGTACGGTCAAGCCGTATTGCGTTCGTGGACTGAGCTGAATAGGTAATAGTTTTAAGTGCATGCTTTCACAAGAATGTTGAATGTTGGTTTGGGAAAAAAAAAAAAAATCTGACAGCTTCCTTTCTTTGTGGTGCTGTGGACCTTTACAGTAGCTGCATTTCAGTCCTGATTTATAGTCCATCCCTCACGCGTTTTTCTCCCTCGGGCTGATGGCGGTCCGCGGGTAGGCCCATAAAACATCCATCCCATCTTGTGATATAGCGCCTGCTGCGCTGTCAGCCATCACCAAGGATTACTGGCACTGTTCAGGGTTTTCTGGCGCCAGGCTGCAGCCAAACGTGGAAGGGAGAAAATATAAGCTACCTAGCGTCTCTGGCAGGTCATGTCATCCCATGTCTCTGAAATATGATCGGCAGGCTCGTCCCACTCGAGGAAGCACAGCCAGAATTAATTTGGAAACAGAATTACATCTCACTGTAACTCAACAAGAGGAATAGCTCTCAAAATTGATTTTTTATTTTTTTTTCACCTCACTCTATGACGCCGAACTGTTTGATTAAATAACTAAAAACAAGCTCAAAATGTAATGTGACTTAATGTCCTGGCGGTTATATTTTTAAATATGGGTCAGGTAACAGATTTCAGTGCTCTGGGAAAGTGATACGTATGTGGAAAATCAAATATAGAACAGATGGCCACCTTCTGTTTACAGTATCCAAACCAGAGCCAAACCAGGGATGGTTTCCAGATTTTATGAAAAAAAAAATAAAAATAAAAGCAGTAGTTAAGCTTGCTTTGTCCTGCATGTTGCTTCTTTTTGAGCAGTGTTATCACATCTGAGTCGTTTGGGATTTATTTTTGTTCGGATCGTTGGAAAAACTCCAGAGTTTATCTGTGTTTTGAATAGTTCAACTGAAAAAAAATATCTATTTATTTTACCCAGGGAAGAAGTTTGTACATAAATAAAACCACAAAGCTTTAAAAATAATCAAAATAGACATGCCTTCATTGCAGTCAACATGCAAAAAAAAAAAAAATCTCAGAAAGCCTAAAGCGAAACTCTGACAACCTCATTCTATTTAGTGTCAGCTTTTAGAACCAATCAGTCTAAAACAGATGCACATTCATATATTTTGTCAATGTGCAAAATCATGTTTAAAAAATCTTAAATCTACTCCAAATATCTACCGTTTTAGCCTAAATGTTCATTGATTATTTTTTTTTTATTTTTTTTTAAGATTGCTCCCTGAAGAGCTACTTCTGTGGTTATTGTAATTGTTTGGTCTCTTTTATCCAGAGGCCATTGTTGCCAAGTCTGAACTCTAAGCTGTCCTGTCACATTGTTTTTGAAAGAAAACTCTTTATTTCAAGATCTAATGCAGTCATCCTTAATATTTGTTATGCTAACTGAGGCATAACAAATATTGTTGAGCTAGTCACATTTGTCTCTTAGCCCGTCTTAGTTAAGTTCAGCGAAAATCCACCACAAGAAAGAATGTTTTGTCTCAATCTGTCTGAAATTGTCCCTCTTTTATACATTGTCTACAGCAGACTTTGTTGCACGACAGACTTCAGATTGCTTGGAGATAGGTTTAGAAGTTTTTCTAAAATTGGCAGTAGCAAAATCCCCCTTCTGCAACTACTGCTGTGTCATTCCTTGCTGGCTTTG
Source organism: Poecilia latipinna (assembly GCF_001443285.1). Lineage (NCBI taxonomy): Eukaryota > Metazoa > Chordata > Actinopteri > Cyprinodontiformes > Poeciliidae > Poecilia > Poecilia latipinna. The sequence continues at coordinate 169,141 of NW_015113125.1, read as the reverse complement.
AGTCAACACACACCTGAATGCTCCCAAGAAGCTTCCTAAAGTTGTCACAGAAATGGTCAAAATCCCAGAAGAATGGTCAGTCAATATCTCTATGTAGCTTTGATAATTCCCTTAATTGTTTAATGAATTTTACAGAACATATATGATAGATGATTTTCACATCTTGTGTGGAGAAGTTATCAGAGCGCACACGTCTGATGATCCTCCTGGCTCGCTCATCTGGACACACGCGTGGAATTAATTAGAAATCGTTTTGATTTAGAACATTTCTTCTCTGCTGCAGACGTCAGCAGCTTTGCCAGCCAGCTGAGACGGATGGGATGAACGTGAAGGGATGGTGAGTAAATGGAGGATGAGGAGAGTAAATGGCAGAGAAATAAAGGTAGGAAATGAAAAGGGTAGCGACGACATGACTGAGAGATCCAGAAAGACACGGCCGGATGGAGAAAGGCGTGTTCTGCTGAACGAGACGTCGTGAGAGATGAGATAAAACAGATAACATGAGCGGACATCGAGGGAGCAATAAGGAGGAGAGGAGCCTTAACAGCGAATGACTTTAACGTAAAGCACAGCCGGACTGTGATTAGCAGAAATGAGACACTGTGCTAAAATATATGTACTGTGGATAATAATCTATAGGAGTCATGCAGAAGTATTCACAACCCATGAACCAAACTTAAATTAATTGTTCAAAGTTGTGAAAAGGGGGAAGAAAAGGAAGCACGGCTTAACATTTTTACACATTAAAATTCAAAAGTGAAGCATGCATATCTACTGACAAAATGCAGTGTTTGTTGCTTGTTTCATATTTGATTATTTTGCTGTGATGTTATTATGCAAAACCCTTTGAACTGCTTCGTTACTGAACTATGCAATACAAACAAACTTGAACTGACAAAAGAAAGTTCGAATATCCACTAGTGCTATTTCCAAAGATAAATGTGTAATAGTGGATATTAAGTCTACATTTTTACAAGTGATCATTGATAAGTTTCTCAGCCAAACAAACTCCACATTAATTTGACAACAAGCTCAATGAATCCACTCAATATGCTGAACTTGAGTCTGCAGAGGTAATTTATGAAAAACTACCATCTTTGACACATTTGCTCGAAATAAAAAAAAGATGACTCCTCCCTTGCTGTTCTGAAGCTTTAGTCTCAACAAGACAGATTGGGACACTTAATCTCATTCAATATAGCTTTACATAGCAACATGGACAAATGACATTGTTTCCCACAGGTGCAAACACTTTCAGCTTATGTTATTTAAATAGATAAATTGAGTTAAAATGCACTGCGTCAACTCCACAGCAAAATTTACAATAATGGACCAGCAGCAGAATTACCAACTACTTTTATTGTAAATGCATTGTAATAAATAATTTACTGAATGATATTGGTGCATTTTTCCAATTTACAAAATGTCTGAACATCATGTAGTGATGGCCTAAAACCTCGAAGCAACTTTAAAGCACTTGTGTTGCTCTCATTTCTTTCCTGCGTTTGCAAGTGTTGCGTTTTCTAGAAGCAGACAGTTTACAGTGTGATTCAGTTGGAAAAGAAAAAAAAAAAGTTAATTTGTCCTGTTGTGTTTGTGTGGGAGGCTTCGGTTTTCTTCACTCTCAGTAAAATGAAAGTCTAAAACTCCCTAATAATTAATGACAATACCTGCTTCAAACCCGGACTCCTAAATGCATACTTTAAACCAAAACAAACAAAAAAATAAAAACTATGCTGTCCCCACTGAGTTTTTATAACACACACAAACAAACACACCCACACAGTCTTCAAAAAGGAGTAAATAAATGTGAGGGTCCTCAGAGGGCAAACAGGTATGTGTAGGCTGACAGCTGAAAGCGCAGTGGTGTAACATCATGTGACAGGTTGCAGAGAAAGAGACGACGATGCGCCTGCTCAGAGCCCAGCAGGAAGGCATTCTTTAATGAAGCCAATAGACTCAGGGGAGAAGCTGCTATTAGCATATCGCTACAGGGGTCTCTGGTACAGGTAGTTAACAAAAAGAGTAAAGAAATGAAAAAAAAAGAGAAAATCTGAAGCCAATATAAGTGGGAAGTTACTTAGAAATCATAGCAATATTCCAGCTGGAGCTTCACGGCCATCACAGGGATTATGGATTATCTGTTAGAATCTTCCATGGCAACAGCAGCATTAGCAGTCACTCATGAGCTCTCAAAGTGCGCAGTTAAATAATTTCGCACACAATGTGGCCGCTTTCCACAGCGCCCTCCGCTGTTGTTGCCCGTGAGAAAATTTAAGAGTGCAAAACACTGTTATCACAGCACAGATGAAAATATACGCTGTTGTGCATTACAGCAATGAGGCACGTGGTCGCTCCTCCCGCCCTGCAATTGCAGCCCCAGTGGTATTCATGGTAGCTTGACAGCCTTGCACAATAGGCACACAGTAATGGCTGGGTACACTCTGACACATAGCATGAACACACAAAATAGCAACGTATACTGACGTTACTCAGACCACAGGCTTTCAGTGAACCACAATATAAAGATCATCATTTAGACTCTGCCTTTCCCCTCCACAGGAAGCTGCAAGCACTGATTATATGCTGTTTGTCTGTGAATTATGTGCCTTTGTGGATGAGAACGGAGAAGTTGTTGCACATGAAAATCCCGAGGTTAGCAAGGTAAAAACAGTTTAATTCTATAAAAACACTTTTTTTACAAATTGGGATTATGGCGTATGATATTTACAGATTAAAAAGGGTGGGGGAGAAATGAAAAAGACCTGTTAAACATAACATATTAACTTTGTTTTACTCATAAAATAAACAACAAACAGGAAGGTGAGGAAAACTTTGGACATCCTGACCTAATCCTCCTTTTAGCCATTTCTATAAAATCAGTTTGAGGAAAGTAAAGTTTGTCCACCTCCTCGCTTTCAGCTGTGACGTGTGTGAGCCGTTTCATGCATGTTTCAAGTTTCATCACAGCATCTCAGTAAGATCAGGTTCTGGACATTCACCCAGTCCAGGACTTTCCATTTCTGAATTCTTATCCTTGATGGATTTACTTGGGTGCTTTGGGTCATTCTCATGACCCAAAACGACGACTCAGGACACAGACTTACATTTTTTGACACAACTTGTGGTGCACTTTGATGAATTATCCATCTGCTGCAAAGCTTTCCCACTTCATGACATTCCCAGGTTCTTTTCCTGGAATGGACCACTTACTTTATGGCAATCATCTCCTCTATTGTAGTGTCCAAAATTTTCATTGTTAGACTCATCTGTCAAAAGAGCATTAATCAAGATTTCCTGGTGATTGTTTCCATTCTCTCTGTTTTCCCTCCTTACACACCTTCCAAGCATTTTCAGGACAGTGGCAAGATTCTGCTGTAGATCCTATAGAGACAAGTTAGGATTTTTGGAGAATTAGCATTTGAATTCTCATTTTGCTTGGGTGGCCAAACCTGAGCTTGTTGGACATCAGATTTTATAGCTGAGATTGAAAACTTCCTTCAAAATCCTGAGTAGTTTTATTCTGGTCACATACACCCGAAAAGAAAGGCGCGTGTGTGATTTTAGCCAACTTAAGTGATGATAAATGTGGGAGAGAGTTCATGTTTTCCGCAGTGTCAGTTGTAGTTTTTGTTACATTTTTGAGAAAATCTCAAAAAGGTATTTTCTCCAGTTTTTATTGATTCCTTATATTACTTTCATTCCTCTGTATTTTTAAAATTGTTATTACATGTCCATATGTCGGGTTAGAAAAATACAGAAGCTTTCATATTTTAAAAAAGAAAAAGATATTTTTTAAAAAAAGAAAAAGACTTCATATTGCGTTGTCCATCTAAGATAACCAGCTTGATTTGTGGCTCAGTCTAAGTAAAGGGTTTGCTCGTGGAGAAAAGGATTGAAATGCAACTATTTCTGTTCATGCAATAGATCTTTAACAATAAATCAACAGAAGAATAGGACATGTCTTAAACTTAAGATAAACAATTTCTTCACTTTGTGTCATATTGCTGATAGATTGATGCTTTGAGAAAACTTCTGAGGTGTTGACACATTCAAATTCAAAGGTGCCACAGTGGCGGCTCTTTAATGCTGTCTGCATCATTTTGTTAATGTATTTACTAGTCAACTGAGAAAAGGTGTATAAAGAAATGCAAAATGAGCGATAAGATACGAAGGTTTTTACGCGAGTGGACGGCATTAAGGTTTTAAAATAAACAAAGTGGTAAAGTTAAATTACATGCAGGTCCCTAAACACAGATGTTATCTATGACTAGCTTGCAGATACTACGCAGATCCATTTGTTTTAATTAGGTTTGAACACCTCAGGCTCTCACTCACAAAGGGACATTGATTTTCAGTAAATATTGAGTCACAAGGCTTGACTCTGATTATGCAAATCTTGGTTATAAATTAGGGTATTTTCCACTGGCTTTGGGCATTAGATACATTTACAAAGTCACAGAAAGTGGAGCAAAATACAGATCACAGCAGATCCTTCACTTTGGAGAAGAAGGGCTTTAAATCAATGGAGTAGATTTGGCTTGACTTATACATACTGAGAAAACCTGGCCAAGATTTTTCACAGAGTTTAAAATTATTGTTATTGTATCTATACTAGATCACCCCGGTTAGCTTTGTTTCAAGGTTTTTTTTTTTTTTTTTAGTAGCTTCACATTTACCATTTACATTTTTTTTAACTAACTTCACATAATTATTTCCTTGTAATGATCCTGTTTTGAATAAAAACGCAAATATTTAATTCGGAACATAAATATTTAGTTCAAAATACAAAAGTAAGTAATTGGTGAAACTATGACTTTTCTTTTTTCAAATGAATGCTACAATAATACTTGCAAAATGTGAGAATCCTCTAAAGCCACACTGAGGTTTCGAAATGTGACTATACAACATTTTACTCTCTTATTCCCAGTTTTCCCTTCACCCTTATCTGTCTTCCCACTAACAGCACGTTTGTCCATGCACGAGGACTGAAATAGATGGTGAACCAGCCAAACTATACAAACAGGACATCTGATGCAGCGAGCTAAGAATAAGGACATGAGTCAACAACGCTGTTCCAAAAGAGAAGGGACAAACCTCTGACAGTGACACATTTTACCAGAAAACAACTAAAAGTCGGTCAGAATGGGAGGCTTTATTTCTATTGTGCTGGTTATTGTTTATCTATTGTCCGTATGATGTGCGTCGAGTCCTAAGCTCAGCAAAAAAGAAAAATAAATAATAAAAAGGACCCATCCTGTAATCTCTCTTTCTGTTAAGATCTGAATAAATATATATTCTCTCTCTTACTGAACAAAGTCATCTCGAAGGTTTAGCTTGGGTTCATTGCTCATCTTTAAAAAGCAACCGAGGTGTCTGGGACATATTTCTTCAGGCATTACACAATATTCTCATAAAAAGCAGGTCAAACTCATCTGAGACCCACCACACCCACCTTTTTCACAGCTGTAATCCCCAGTTCAGGTCTCCAAATCCGGCTACTGATAGGTGGGCAGAGCCTGTGTTCCACCAAAGATAGCAACACGCAAATTACCATCTATCTTTTTGTCACGGAGGCTGCAACTGTGGCGCAGAGTATAAAAATATAACAGATAGGGTGGGCTTTTAAATTCACACTTAACGGTCATTTAAAAGTGTCCCACCGGAGCATTCTGGAGGATTCAGTCCCCACAAACAAGGACGTTTTCGAATGATTCTCCATCTGCCTTTTAGAAGACTTCCCTTTTTATTGCTTTGAGTCCATTATCATTCAAACATGTTTTTATAGACATTAATACATGTCAGTATTTGTCAACCAAAGGTGGTTTCTAATTTCTAAGTTAATAGGTGTTATATTTACTCTCTACATTGAACGTATAAGGCCGCTTAGGGGTAGGTAAGGCTGTAAAAGGGTGATTTTTCTTAACAAAACGGTGTGATCTGTTACAAGGTCCTACTGTAAAAGAAAAGCTCCTACCCCTTTCATCTGTTTTCTGGTTTTGACAGAAAACATTCGTTCTGAGTCTGTTTTTTAAGATGGCGACTGGTTGATTTAGAGGCAGACGTTTTGCGGAATTTAAGGAGAAAATTGGAGTACGTAACCATTTCGTTCAAAGCTCTGTTGTCTTCACCCTAGTCTAGCCGAGATCACTGAGATTGATCTTTAACACGGTAAGAGATGTTGTAATCCTTTCAAATCTGAGTGAGGGAGGGGGGAGTTTGTAGATATTATATGAAGGTAGCACAAGAAAAGCGACATGAAAGACTCCATCTTTAGTTTGCTGTGTTGTACAGTTGTGTGTAGCACCAGACAATCCCAACCCATTTTATAGCTTGTCAATCTTTATGTCATGACCACAGTTACTTTACTGATTAATCCTGTGCAAAGTAGTTTATTTTCTTTACTTATTACTTGATTTCAAAAGTAACTTAGTTAGATTTCAAATTACATTATTAGTTCCATTCTGCAGCTGAGGACAAACTTCCAACTTCCTAAAAATGACAGGCCAATACTTTATTAATAGTATTGAAGGTGAATGCTGGAAACACGATTCATCTGTTCTGTCACCGCAATGCAAGAAGACAGCAAATATGTATTTTAACGAGGGAAAATGACCACAAACAGTAACGCACAGTGACTGAAAAAGCAACTTTAATCTGAAAAACATAATATTTACCCATTTATGAAAAAGTGGTCATATTGGAGGGACACTGATATGACGTTAAGTAACAAATAATTGCCATCACTGTTACGATCATCTGTATCAACCGCAGTATGTCAATCGGAAAAGTTGTAGATTCATGCCAGTTTTATGTCATCTAAAACTTTCAGAAATTTAGTTTCAGTGCAAGGTGAAATTAAAATTAAAACCAAAATTGTTTTTAAATGTCCTTTCTGCTTTTTCTTTTAACACGTTTCAGTTTGACCTTTTCTTCCCAGCGATGGATAAAAACTTCTGAGCGCAAACTTAAACCTCTAACTTTTTAAACCTGGAACTGAGCTGCTGCTGTCATCCTGCATTTCTCACATGTCAGTTTGTCTTTGGCTTTTTTGCACATTTCTTATTTATTTTTTATTTATTTTATTTTTAGTTTGGCTTGGAATGAATAGACAGCGCAGCCCGTCTGACCCACTTCACCTACTTTGTGGCTTTAGCCTTATGTTCTTCTGACTGAAAGCAGTTTTTCCACTCTCTCTTAAGCATTCAAAACAGATTTCCTTTGAAGATGTTTTAAAAGCACGCTGCTTCTGTGGGTTATCAGCCGCACGGCATGAACATCTTTCTAGCTTTTCAGTTTTAGTCCATGTCACACTAAAGTTTGTTGAATTAAAAAAAAAAAGAAAAAAAACGGAGTTACGTTTAAAAGGGGAAAAAAAAAAAAAAAGGTTCATTACCTTTTCAGACAGTGATGAAGTGTGGGTTTCTTTTAACCATCACCACCGTATTATTGTGACCATGACAAGTGGTGTTTTAGCTTGATAAAAGCAGCACCGGGCAGACTGCGGTGCCTCATGATGGCAGGTGAAATCACTTTGCTGTCTAAGCTGTATCTCAACATGATTTCCAGCTTGGTGCCATTGACAAAACACCTGCCACTGCATCGATCTGTCGGCAGCTTCAGCCGTCAGATTTTTGGGGGACTGTTCATTCTTGCCTTTGCCCTCTATCATTAGCTTCAATGTGATCTTGCTCTCTTCTTCTTCTTCTTCTTCTTCTTCTTCTTCTTCTTCTACGTCAAATGACACGGCGTGCCAATTGTGAGCGATTCGACTGAGTCACAAGCAAGTGTGGGCTGCCAACTGCTACCCTCTTGACTCCAACACTCGCATCGACACACAGCTGTGGAATCTAAGCTGGAGATAAGCAAGCTGCCAAAAGTATAGAAACTATTACCATATGACTATGCCGAGTTGCTATTTTAGGCCACTATTCACTTAGTCTGAAAGAAGGCGTGTGGCTTTTTAAAAACATACAACGGAGATGGCCTAAAGTCGCTTCTTTTCTTGTCTGTTTGCCACTGTTTTTCTTCTAAAACTTTAGTCTGGCAGGAAAGGGGTTATAAATTAATAATTTGGTCCCAAGAGAACTCCAGAGTGAGTCATTCCTCCAATTACAACTTGCAGAAAGTAAACACAGAAACACATAAAGGCAGGCAGAGAGCTCCCCTGGGGTGAACCACCCACCTCCCTTTTACATATCACACGATAATACGCAACCTACCGTCTTGTTTGTTTCATACGAGGCAGGCTTCTGCCAATGAGAAACAGGGTCACATTACAAGACTTTCTCACCATTTTATTTATTTTTTTCCCCCCTTGTGATTAAAATTGCTTTGCGAGCGTGAACTTCTTTGCTTATTTATATTTGACGGAAAGGTACGCCGCTTTCAAACACACACTCACACACATAGTGCAGAGAGTCATTCTGGAAACTTCTAACCTCTTTAAAGACTATCTTGGTCGCAGCGTTTCCGTCAAAGCACTACAACTTAAAAAAAAAATAGTCTGGAAATACGGACGAATTTCAATGGACAAGTTCATTCTTGTCCATTGCATTAATGTGCATTAAAAGCACATTAAAATAGTGCTTTTAATGGCTCAAATGAGAAATGCAACACGGAGACTAATGATGAAAATAGACAGTTTGTGCCAGGGCAAATGAATGGTGTTCACGCTGTGCTTGGATTGAGCCGTGGGACGTCGGTGGCCAGGCCTCATTAGCTGCAAGAGGCCAAGGTTGTCAGGCCGAGCGCCGCACACAGTCCTGCACGCGCACTTTCATGCGCACCGAATTTGCACGACTTACCTCACATGCTTTCGCACGTGAAATAGAAGGCGGCAATCAATCGTCTACATTTGTGCAGAGGCGTCATTTAGGTTGAAGCAAGGCAAGGTCATTTGTTCCTTCTTTCCTTTAAACGTTCAGGTGTCACCATCACACCTGAACATTTAAACTCACCGTCGCTGACACAAACTGTGATTAGCCTTTGAATGTGTTTTGGTGCTGCGCATAATTTAACTGAACGCTCGCCATCGCTGAGACACTAGAAGCGACAACTTGTGGATAATACGTAATAGCGACAGTGTTACGTATTATCCAATTGTGCTGCAAGATTGGTTGGTGATCAGTTTGATCATAATGTGTTCCATATCAGGTTGAGTTTTCCAATTTAAAGAGGGTGGTATTATATATTTTATAGACACATAATGTCATTACACAGTAACTAACTTACCTTTAGTTGTCATATAATTTGCTGTGTATATTTAACATTACTTAAAGGAAATTTAACTTCGCAAATTGGCGGATTGAAATTGGACCTCTGTCTCTTTAAAGACCTCCTGCTCTCTCTGACTCCCCACCTTCACCATGCCATCACAAAAATGCTCTTCCGTTATGCCATTTACCGCCATTCCTGGGAGCATTGGACTGAGATGTAGTTTATATGATAAACAGTTGCTGCCATGCAGTTTCACCAGGTGTTTGATAATTGCTGCTGCTGCTAGTCTAGAGGAGTTGAGAGGGGACGACAACGTGAATTTGATGAATACAAATTTCACCTAACCTCTATTGGTCGACATCCTTTTATTAGAAAAGTGAGTNGCTTATCCCCCAGCAACCTGACAGATCTGGAAGAGTTTAGCAGGAAAACTGTGCAAAACATGACATTAACTAAGCACACCTACAAATGAAGAAAACACAATGACTTTAACAAAATGGAAGGCGTAGATCTCAGTGGGAAACCTGAGACATTGCTTACTGGATTATTCAACGTTTGGCTTTAGAACTGGAAAATTTTCTGGGTTTAGTGCAGTTGTTGAAAATTTTAAACAACTTCTAAACTTATATACTTTAGGGAGCTGCAAACATATCTATCAAAAGTATTACTTATTTATGTTTGTGATACAAAATTAAAAAACATAATTTAATGGATGTCAGTTAATGCTTCTACACACTTATGTACAGTAGGTGGCAGCACCTTAAAGTTGTTTGCAATCTGCCATAATTGAAAAGAAGAATAAGAAAATAGCCATCCAAGAATATTTTGAGTTGAAGCTCAGCTTTGATCTTTTTCACAGATTGGGTAAAACATAGCGCTGTGATTGTCTGCCTGTCTCAACATGTTCATCATTATCCCTGTGATGGCCAAATCCATGGCCACACTCTGAAGACAGAAGTCGGTAACTCTTTTATGCACAATTTAGTTTTCACAAGCTTTTTTTTCACACAAACACTTTAGTTTCAGTAAAACATTTATTAGTTGATTTGGATACATTTGTTCTTTTTGTTAGCGCACATATTTAGTTAACATGTGTATTTATATCAACTTTAAGTTAAATTTGTTTGCTTGAGACTGACCTTTTGTTTGTTTTGCCGGTACTTACCTGCCTTGGAGTGGCCAGACAAAAGATGAGGGCCAGGGCTCAGCAGGCTTAAATGCTGATTGGACTGCACCACTAGTTCCTGCTGGCAGGGAAAATTTGTAGTTTTTTTATTTAGATAAGTTTTGTATTTAAGTAATGTTGAGAAAAAATGATTATTTAATTTTTTAATATAGTTTAATCTTTTTTTGAACAAACTTCTTAATTTAGAACAGGTTTGTGTAATGATTTAAAACTAAAACTATTGCTGGGTAAGTATTCAACTTATGGGAAGGAAAATAGAGATTAAAAGGGAACTCTCACTGAGGCTCCTGTTGTGTTATCAGAGAGGACAGGAGGCCATAAAATTAGCATCTGCAGGAAGGCAGTATCACTTGGATGAGCGTGGGAGAGAGAAGTTTGCTCAGTTCACGGAAGATCAAAAAGTCTTCCAAAACTAACATCTGGGACAGTGTAAAACTGAATACAACATAGAATGTTTAAAACCACTAACATTTAATTTGTAAGACATTTTTCTTAGTTATTATTAGCATGCTCTGACAAAATAGTTTAAATGTAGTTTTAGAATTACTAATTTAGTCAGCGATGAATGTATTTTGAAATTGTATTATTTGCTACTATATTGGAATCAAATGGAAAAGTGTGTGAGTGAAAATATTTTGTTTAGTATTAGAAAATTGCTCAGGTTTATGGTGAAAGGGTTTTGGGAAATGATTGTGTTAATTTTTATACTCAGGTTTGAATATTATATTTGTTAGGTTAGAAAAGGGAATTTTTATCCCATTCTGTTTTGTTGATTTTATGTATTACTTTTGGTTTATGCCAGGACTCATTCTTTTGAGGTGCTGAATGCAGAAGAACAAAATGAGGTTTGTAGATATATCCTTTGCTGGAACTAATTACAGAATTTAAGTTTGTTCCTGAGGTATCTGAGTGGGAAAAAGCGGGAGAGATTCCAGATTTCACAGCTATCTGTGAAATATCTTTCTCTGTTTCTCTTTGCCCAGATGGCCTTAAAACCGCAGGAGTTCAGGACAAGCTCTCCTCTCCTTTTGTTAAACAAAGGGGACAAAATAGCTTTTGATCTTGGAAGCAAATTGTAAGGAGGTTCTAACTTTTAGAGGGTCCAAGATAGCTTCCAGTTGGTCAAGCAGAGGTACGCCTTATTTGAATATATTAAAGAGGAAAAACACGCCTTTACTATAAAAGTTTGTACACAGGAGTAACAAATCAGATTGCTGCCTTATTTTGCTTTTTTGCATCAGCACTCTCCAACGACGCGTCTTTGCCTTTTTTTCTATCCTCTTTGTCTCAGGTAAATGAATGTATGACTCTGTTGCTCTGCAGTTTCTGTTGTAATTTTATGTGTTGTCTTCTATTGGATTAAACTGCAATTCTGTGACATCTGCACTCATTGTTGTTTTTGTGTAGCTACACTCGGCCCGCTGGGGAACCCAGGATCGAAGGAGATCGAACCAAAGAGTTTCTTAAGAAATATTATAACTTAAAATCTTCTTCAACAGTAAATATTAGTATTTAAACTTTAATATATTTGATTTTCATTTTTGGGGTCTTTAGTCAAACTTAGCTGTACTGTTAGTTGTTTTTGTGTTATTTGTAATTGTATTCTGTTTAGTTACCCCTATTGTGTCTTAATTGGTCTGATCAGCCAGTATATAAACCCCTGTGTGTCATTTCTTTGTTAGGTCAGTTATGTTTGTTTGTGCAGGCAGTTTGTTTACATTTTTGCCTGAGTTCAGTTTTGTTTCTTTGACCTCTTTTATGAGCTCAGTTTATCTTTTGTCATTTATAATCTTTGGGTTAAAATAAAAAACCCTATTTTTCTAATTAATATCCTGTGGCTCCTCCTGTTTTTAACTCGGTCCATCACAATCCCAGACATTATCTCAAGCCTGAGTAAACCAATCATCTCACACTCAGGAAATAAACCATCAATTAAGGTCCATCTAGGTAAATAAGAAAACTTAGTCATCTTTGTTTTATATGTTTAAGGCACGTTTAGTAATATTTTAAATTTAGATACTTTTTGCTTAAAATTTGCTGATATGCTGGGATATTCTCATGATGTTTTGTTGCTGTGCTGGTTTAAAGCGTCCATGTGTTTGAGATGTTTGGATTCAGGATACAGCTTTGAATTTGGCTTTCTTCTCTTTTTTCTCTCTCTCTCTTTTCTTTTTCATTCCTTTTGTCTTAGACACTTTCACTTTGATTTTATGCAGTCCTAGTAACTCCAATGTTGTTTCCTCCACCTCATCCATCACACCACAGGTGATAGATAGACTGTGTTTTTATATGCATTTGGGTTTCATGCTAATCCTTTTTTTCGTCATGTTTAATTAGTTTAAGTTAATTGAAGTTACTTTTCACTATTCCATTTCATTCTGTTTTATTTCTTTCATTAATTTGATCATTTATTTATCATTTAATTTAATACATACATATATTCCTTTTGTCTTTTCCATCAGTAGCTGCCCTGCATGTCAGAAGTTAGAGAAAGATGGTATTTATTGGATAATTCAGCTGTAAAGTTGGACTATTTTAGCTATAATTAATTAGACTTAATAATAAGTGTGCCAGTGATCATTCCATGTTGTGTGAAGAATTTCTTCTCTATCGTAGTTTGAAATTCATTCCTTCACCAGGTTTGAAGGTTCTGCCTGTTGTTGCTAATGATCTGATCCAAATAGTAAACTCATCGCTCTCTTGAGGTGTTTTCCCCCAGGCTTTGAAAACAGCAGTTATCAAACCACTGATAAAAAAGAACAATCTGGACAAATCACTGCTGCAGAATTACAGGCCGACCTCTGACCTCTGATTCATCAGCAAAGTTATTGAAAAAGCAGTTTAAACAATTAAATAACTTCCTAACGATAACCAACCGCTTTGACTCCTTCCAGTCTGGTTTCTGATCTCACCACAGCACAGAGACTGGCCTAGTCAAAGTGTTCAATGACATCCATATAAATACAGACAGTGGGAGAACCACAGTGCTGGTACTGTTGGACCTCAGTGCAGCTTTCGACACTGTTGTCCACGCCATCTTACTGAATCGACTGGAGAGTTGGGTCGGACTCTCTGGTCCAGTGCTCAACTGGTTTGAATCCTACATAAAGAACAGGGATTTCTTTGTTTCAATCGGAAACTTCTCAGAGAGGTCAAAGGTCACATGTGGGGTACCCCAAGGTTCAATCCTAGGACGCCTTCTTTTCAATATTTATATGCTCCCACTGGCTCAGGTTATAGCAGGAAATAGGATTAGCTACCATAACTATGCGGATGATGCACAGCTCTACATCACGATGTCACCAGGTGACCTTTGACCCCATCCAATCACTGAACAGATGCTTAGAACAGATCAATGTGTGGATGTGGCAAAACTTTCTCCAGCTGAACAGAAACAAAATTGAAGTTATTATCTTTGAACCTAAAGAGGTGTGAACTAGAATCAATGCACAGCTTCAGTTATTACAACTGAAAACCAGCAATCAGCCCGAAACCTGGGAGTAGTGATGACCTCTGACCTGAACCTTCAGAGACATATTAAGACAGTCACAAAGTCGGCCTTCTATCACCTGAAGAACATCTCCAGGATTGGAGGACTGATGTCTCAGCACCATCTAGAGAAACTCATCCATGCGTTTATCTTTAGCCGTATTGATTCCTGCAGCAGCGTCTTCACAGGTCTGACTAATAAATCAATCAAACAGCTGCAGCTGAACCAGAACGCTGCTGCTTGTGTTCTCACTAAAACCAGGAAGATAGAGCACATAACACCAGTGTTAAAGTCCTTACACTGGCTCCCTGTAGCTCAAAGAATAGATTTTAAAATACTGTTAGTTTATAAATCAATGAACGGTTTAGCACCACAATACATTAAAGATCTGTTATTGCTGTACCAACCGTCTAGACCCCTCAGATCTTCTGGTTCTGGTTCTGCTTTGCATCCCCAGAACCAGAACCAAACAGGAGAAGCAGCATTCAGTTTCTATGCACCACAGATTTGGAACAAACTTCCAGAAAACTGTAAAACAGCTGAAACACTGAGTGCCTTTAAATCTCGACTTAAAACCCACCTGTTTAGAGTTACTGATGGAACATAAACAACAATTGGGATTTGAATCTCAACCCGGGTTCAAGCACTAGGGAGAAAAGGGGTGTGGGTTTAGAGTTCCCCCCGCTGTTGAAAAAGGGTGCGGGTTGGAGTTCCCCCATTGTTAAAAAGGGGTGCGGGTTGGAGTCCCCCCGTTGTTTTAAAAGGGGATGCGGGATGGAGTCCCCCCCATTGTTGAAAAGGGGTGCAGGTTGGAGTCCCCCCGTTGTTTTAAAAGGGGTACGTTTTTTTTTTCCTGCCAATTTGAAGGGCAGAACTTTGACTCGGCGGGAAATTTTATGTTTTTGATTGTTTATTCAATGTTGAATAACTGTGTTTTGGTGTTTAATGATGTAAAGCACTTTTTGCTGCTGAAATGTGCTATGGAAATAAAATTTGATTGATTGATGGTTATTGATGAACATCTTGAAGTTGCCTCATGATGCCATTAGTAAATTCAAAGTCTGTGTGGCTTCACCAGCAGCTTGGGAACATTCTAGAAAAGGTCAAAGTGAATGTAAAAAGGAGCAAACAAATGTTGAATTAGAAAGTTTGATAAGAATGAGACTATGTCTACGTAGATATTAGCTTTGAAATGTGACTTTGTTTTACTCAGAGGGTTTAAGTCTCTACAAATGCATTTGAATTGGTTTCCCACCACTTTTCTGACCCAGTTTAAATGACGTGTGGAGAAGAGTGAGTGGGGAGCATTTAAATGCAAGAGATGACAACATGTTTGCCCCCGCATGTGTAGACTATGTGACTTCTCTCAGTCGCTTTCACACCATGGCTCCTTCCCTCTCTTCCTCACAGTTTTTTTTTCAGTTCTTTTCTGACCCTCTCTCTTTCTCTTTTCCACCCTAATGTTTTTTTTGGTCGTTACATTAGCATAATGTAAGCCTTGCCTGCCAGTGTAGAGGAGCAAATCCGCCCCACACTTCCCTCAGCCTCGCCGAAGCAGCCACGGTGATGCTGTTAAGGTACCCAGCAACGGGAGTATCCCTCACTTCTGAAATTTGGGACGTCGCTGACAGGATTATAATTAATGGAAAAACAGGGGACCCACAGTAAACTTGCAACAAGTTAACTTTGCAGCGCTGCATTTAGAAGCGAGTCTGGTGAAGGCCAGGGACTCTGGTTAAAGTGCTTCATTTGCATAAACTCTCAATCTGCCAGCTTGCATGTTATAGTAATACCAACTGGGAATACCAGGCACATAAACACAACACACTGACAGGCTGTCAACTTCAAATTAGATTAGACTCTTTTCCCTGCGCTGTCCTTTAAACCAAGCAGGGAGATGACTATACTGTAGATAACTTCATACATTATGAAGTGCATTATGTAGTTGGTTTGTGCTGTGAAAATACAATTATTATGGTCAGATTGTACAGTTCCACCATACAATCTAATCATCAGCACCATCACTGTATACTTCTCTTGATGTTTAGTTAATTATAATTAATTGCAGTGTTTAGCTATTTTGAATTTGCTTCTACAATCAGATTCTTGTTGGTGCAACTTTAGCTCCATTTGTACAAAATCATTTAGTTGGATTTGTTTTGTTAGCTAGATGAATATAAACTATTGCGTAATATGTAATAATTAACTGTATGACTGTCTGTGTGTGTGTGTGTGTGTGTGCGCGTGCGTGCGTGCGTATGTGTGTGCCAGTGATTAAGTCTGTACTTATGCTTGTGTATTGTGATTAGAAATGAACTTGTAGTGCTATATTTTCTGTTGCATTTCATTATTGTAATGTATATCCATTTATATAATCTTTAAGGTTGCAGATGTGAATAAGTTCATGGTATAATCTGGTACAACGCATTAAATGGTGACATTTATCTTTGAGTTGTACATCGTTCCTTTCTAAATAAAGTTTATTACTATTATTTGAAGAGAAATACTAAATTTAAACTAAAAAAATAGGTAACAAAAATAAAAAATGTGTTAAAATGGAATAGTGTATATATGTATATACACTTTAGTACAATTACACACTGATTTCTAGTCAATGTGGCACACAATATGGAAGCTATTGAAGAAAACATATTATTTAATCTTAAAATTATTTAAAATATTGAATATGACTTGACATTTTAATAGAGGGTAGTGTGTCTCATGTAAAAGCATGAATTACCATTTTTTTGCCAGTTGATCACAAGGCAAGGCATTTATTAACATTTGTTTGACAGGAGTGTTTGGTTCAGAAATTTGTTGACAGTCCCTAAGTGAACCTTCGAGCGCTGAGGAGGGAGCTAGAGAACGGCTGGCCGAAATTAGTGTTCATAAATCAGATCGATCTTGAGCTAATCGCTGCTTGCTCGGCGGATATTGGAATATCCAATATCCAATTCAAAACTAACTTCATTGCAGTCGGTAACACAATAAAATCACCAGGATAAAATTTGTTTTGGTCTGTGGCCTTGAAAGATGGCACCGAGCGACTGCGCGAGACGTAAATGCCCCACAACATCCGACGCAGTGACGTTGGTTCCAAAGCTCTATTGACCAATAGCAGAGGAGCTGGACATAAAAGGCAGCTCCTCATTAACATAAAAATGCACACGGAAAAGTAAAAAAGGGAGAGGAGGCAATAACAAAAGGACGAGGGAAAAGACAAAACAAAATATTTACTTTTCTTGACAAAAACACGTTTAGGGGAAATGAAAAAGAAAATATATACATTTCTTGATGGAAACTCATGTGTAAGGACAAGAAAAAAATAAATATATATTTATGCTTTTATTTCTTGTTATGTCAGTTTTGGTCCACCAAATCTTGCAAGCTGTTCAATCAATACAGCATTTGTTTTGTGTAGAAGACCATTTTCTGCCCGGCTAAGGTAGAAATAGCCTGAAAATTAACATGTTTTCCAGTCGTGAGAGAGGAACTTTAGCCAGGAGGTCAGCGTGGCTAACAGGATTATTATGCATGACTTGAATTGCATCTGAGCAGTAATATTGTTGTGACATCTGCGTAACAGACCTGACCGCAATTTCACAAAAGTCAAGGCTGACTGTCCAAACAAGGCCTAAAAGGTCATTTAAAGGGATAAAAAATATTTGCATAAAATTATGCAATCAAAATCCATATCTGCGACTTGAACACCACAGTATGCAGCTTGATTCAGAGCAAAGTTTTATCACTGTTAATGATAAAAAAGTTAAAAAATCTGTTTTATAGAGGCAGCAAGGAGTACAGTATATGAATCTATACATCTGAGGGTCATTCCACAGCAGCTCTGTTACAACCTCTGAGTTTATGAATGCAGTGTTTTGGAAAATTCTTGCAGGGTTTGCTTTGACCACAGCGAGAACATACAAATTCAACAGAAAACTTGCAAATAAAAAAAATAAATAATGAAAATGAATAAAATAAGTTGCACTGTGAGGCAACAAGAGGTATAGAATAAAATGTATCATCTACCTCTGATCGTGTCAGCTGTCGACTCCACTGAAGGACATTCTAAAGACTTTAACAATTGAACATCAATGAGGGATTGTTCAACTGTCAAGCTAAAGCTTGACAATCTCCACATCGGGTACAGTTCCCAGCAAAAGTATTAAAACGTAAACTTTTAATAAATTCTGTGATTTTCTGAGATGGACCAACATAGTGAGTGGTTGTGAAGCTGAACTGAACTGATAAATTTTTAAAGATTTTTACCAACAAAAATCTAAGATGAGGTCTATTCATTTTTAATCAACTCACTTTACTCTGATACCTTTAGAAAAATTGAGTAGACCAATTCCTATAGGAATCCATTGGGTAAGTAAGGGCTGAATGCAAAAAGCACCTTCCTCTTCAGAATTTTTTTTACGTCAATAATCTAAAATCTTACCTATTTGAATTGAAATTTGGAAATTTGGGTGCTTGCCAACCTTTTCTCAGTGGATAAAACTTTACTGCACTTTTTCACAGCTAAACATTTGCATTAGAATATTGTGTTTTTCTTCCCCTTTGTCTGAACTAAATATAGGCTAATAACTAAACAACTAAAATGTTTTTAAAATGGGACATGGTGCATCAAATCTATCATTGGATGCAGAATGATGGCAAAGGTAAATTGACCATATTGTATAAAGATGTTGGACACCACCGCTAATTTTATTTTCATCTTTTATAAACTATTAGTCTATTAGTTTTAACAGACTAATCCAACATATTAGTCATATGTTAGTCCATATGCATATGTAAGCATATGTTAACATATGTTGGAGCTAATATGCATTTCTGTGCATATGTTAGCTCCAACATATGCACAGAAATATATTTTTTTATCCTTTCAAGTAATTCTCAGATCATTCAAGTAATTCTTAGGCTATTCTTTCAGTTTAGTTAAAACCATCTTGACATTTTTGTTTAGTTTAAATGCAGATTAGTTAGTCCATCAAACTAAAGCAAAGGCCTATCTCAGAGCAGCCAACACCAAAGCTGACCTCTACTGCTTATAGATAAATTTACATTAGCTTGCAAAGCATTTCTAATCACCTAACAGTGAAGTAAAGTTTTGTAAAAATGAATTATAATAGGCAGCAAACAAGCAGAAAGAAAATTGGGGAAGATTTAAAGCGAATCAAACCCTGGAGACCAGTAGCCTCTTCATATGGAGAAAGGAGATTATTTAAAAAACGGCTGGCTGAACATAAACTAGAACTGAAAAAAAAAACGTATAATACATTAAAGAGTAATTAATTACATTTTTAGTAAGTAGTGAAGTATCAGGTGTTCAGGCTTCCTTTGACATCTTTACAGATTTAGAAGGAGAAGTTTTTAATTGCAGATGTTAGACTTAGCTTTGACCTCATTTTAAGTGACAGACTAACGGCAGGCAAAATGATATTGCTGTTCCAATGCAAAACATTCATCTGTCCCAAGTTTACGCTCCTTGTTATCAAATAAAAGCAAATTATCTCATGTAACATGCTCTGTGATCACAGGGACTTGTAATGACTTCAAAAGACGCAGAACTCAAAAAAATTCAAAGGCAAACCAACTGGAAATCAGAAGGCTTTGCTAACTGACAATTAAACAACTGACAAGAATTCAAGAGCATAACTGTTTGACAATGGGTCATAAAATGTATGCCCAAAACCAGTGGTGGGAAGTAACGAAGTACAAGTACTTCGTTACTGTACTTAAGTACAATTTTCGTGTATATGTACTTTACTTAAGTAGATTCAATAATGGATACTTTCTACTTTTACTCCACTACATTTTACAGTAAGTATCTGTACTTTCTACTTCTCTACATTTCTACAAAAGTGTCGCGTTACTCGTTACATCCAAGTCGCATTGCTCTTTTTTCCGTTAAAATGTGAAGTTCAGGGACTTAAGGTGGCGCCGTAAAATCCAAGCAATAACGTGACTTAGTGCCTGTTGTCACCCATCGCCTCCACCTTTACTCGCACGCGGAGCTCCAGACATGCGCAGTGGTTTCCTCTGAGCGGGAGAAGATGTCTGTCTAATCGTCAGTTATATAATAGCGCTGCATAAATCATAAGATATGGTGGCATGTAAAATAAGCAGAGCTTCGCTTTCACAGACGGTGGGGACTTCGTCCAACTTTTAGCATCACTTGGAAGGAAAGCTTAAAGAAAGGTAAGATCTGTGGACATGATGCTAGCAAAGCTAGCTGTACTGACTGAGACACACATGTTGCATCTGCGATGAAAATAAGTTGTCACTCATGCACTGAATTATTGTGTGGAGGTGTTGACTGAGGTGTCGCAAATATGGGACAACGCTGTGACCAAAGTCTGCATTGATATGACATTCAGGAACGATCCGATTCTTCTGGATGGATCTTTACTGATTAAATTTATTTCAGCTCTAGGTATTTAATATTTAGGGGTTTTATGGGAATGGGGATCTTTCAGATCAATTTGAGAAGCAATTGTGATAGGTAAAACTTAATTTTTTTGTGCCACGTAGCGCGGGGTACTGGAAGAAACACGCTTGGATTTTAATCGGTGCGTTTTGAATCCAGTGAAAACAAAGATGTTAACAAATAAACTGGACAGTATGCTCTACGCTTATTTCACAGTTGAGGTCTCGACTGGTCTTGAAATAAAATGCTGAGTCCTCAGCGTCCGAGACCGAGACAAGACCGAGACCAAATGCGGTCGAGACCGGTCTCGAGACCAAGACCGTTCTCGAGTACTACAACACTGCAAGCCAGTGGAGAAAAACCCGCATCTGCATCCAAAGCAACTGAGTCAGTGAAGTAGCTAGATATGCTAGTGCAGTTTATTTGCAAGTACACCTCGCTGCAGCAAGCAGAAAGGGGCGGGGACGGACCGCTGTCAGTCTCTTACCTTATTTGGAAATGGGACCATTGCACTCCGGAAGTGAAGGGGGCGCTATTTCCTATATTATCAGCGTTCTCCTGTTTAAATTTTCTTTTGAAATCTGTGATGTAGCTTCATCTGTAGGAAGGAGTTTCACTCTCAGCATGTATTTCAGCGTCTCTTTTCACTTCAGCGCAGCTCACAACTTTTAACAAATTCCGTAGCTTTCTGTGTACATCTAAATCTGCTTCTTAGTCGCATCTTTTCAGGCCTGCTACTGCCTCTAGTGGCGTGGGGGTGGTAACACAACTAATATAAGTATGTCACTAAATGAGAATACCACAAAATCTTTATTATTTACTATTAATTTCGCCATTTCTGGCAACGTGAAAGATAAATTGTCTTCTAAAATACTATATTTTTCTTCAGGATGTAGAGCTAATTAGGTGACATAAACAACACCTTTATACATTATAAATAACATCTATATATCTCCATCACTTATAAGAGGAAGAAAATAAATAAGACATGAAAAACAACATTATCAACAACAATAAAAATACCATATACAAAATATACATAAGAAATTTAATTGAGCAAAAGTCAATAACAAACAAATTAATTAGGTTCACAGACGAATAACCAGGATTGTTAAACAAGCAATAATCCACATTTTTGTTTTGTTGGTAGAGTCCTATATATAGGAAAAAATATGATTAAACTATTTAGTCTTCCAAGGTGGAAATTTTTCTTTGACTCTAAAACAATAAAATAAAACTAATTAATAGAATAATAATATCAGCAATTTGTGCATCAAGTAAACACTTAGGTAAACACTACAGGTAAATGTTATCATTTAATTTGGCTAATAATAATTATTGCACTGTTAGTGAATGACTTCTAATAGATGTTGTATATTTACCAGAGGAACACAATAACGCCTTCATGAGCTCAAAAAGGATGGATGTTCTAAACAGTTTAGACAGAGTTGTTATTGGTTTCATCACTATTTACCTACTATTTTTCCAAGTATTCTTAAAAGATTGTCTGTTAGTCTGCAGCTCATGTTACCAAACCAGCTGAGGAGATGAAAAGCTAAAGCCCTCAACAGTTAAAACTTGAGATGACTTAAAACTTAAGTTAAATTTTTAAGTTTTAACATTTTAACTGATTGTTAAAATGTCAACATGACTTAACTAGAGGTAATGTTAGCTAATGTTACCTCTAACTAACTTTAGGTTTTGCACAAGTTGCACTTGATAGGTAACCCCAAGATCACTGGGTCTTCTTAAAAGATAGAGTGAAGTTTCTTAAAAATGTAGCCAGTGTTTTCAGCAAAATTGAGCTGACTGTCCAGGAATGATCCAAGGTATTTAAAATGTGCCATAGTTTCAACAGGTTGGCCAACGAATGAAACTGGAACCACTTTCAGGTCTTGTTTATGTCATTTAATTCGCTCTACTTCCTTAAGAAAATTAAAGGTATGGTGTTTTGTGAGGGACTTTATCTTTTGCGGTTCCAGTTATGCGAGAATTAATAATAAATAATAAAGACTTTGGTATTCTGATTTAGTAATGTATTTATATTAGTTGTGCTACCACCCCCACTCCACTAGAGGCAGTAGCAGGCCCGAAAAGATGCGAAAAAGGAGCAGATTTAGAAGTACACAGAAAGCAACGGAAATTGTTAAAAACAGAGCTGTGCTGAAGTAAATAAAAGAGAGAAGTTCAAATACATGCTGAGAGAGGAAGTCCTTCCTAAAGATGAAGCTATATCACAGATTTCAAAAGAAAATTAAAACGGGAGACCGCGGATAAAATAGGAAATAGCGTCCCCTTCACTTCTGGAGTGCAATGGTCCCATTTCCAAATAAGGTATGAGACTGTCAGCGGTCCGTCCCCGCCCCTTTCTGTTTGCTGCAGCGAGGTCCTTCTCGTTATTTGCGGCCATTTCTTCAAGTCACCATCCCTCCCCACAATAGCTGTAGGCAGCGATAAAACAATATTGCCACATTTAAACTGTGATAGCTGGAGTTCCCACATATTTTATAGCCTAAAACCCTCTGTGGAAAACCGGTTAGTGAGTTGATAACATGTAAACAAAGGCGGTTCCTGGTTGCAGCGGAAGTCGCACCCATAAATCACGCTAAGCCTCATGGGGGCTAGGAATAAGGTGGATACATAGACATAATATAAGAATAGACGCCTCATGGACCGCTCTCGCCTATTGTCGCTAATGAGATTTAGGGCGGCCATATCTTGGAGCGGTCCACCACTCCACTCAGCGTTATGTGTTTAGCAGGCACAATGACGTATCAGCGAATTTAATCGATCATAACACGCTTTTTTGTTACTGGAAACCTTATTCAAACATCTATCAAAGCTACATTTATAAACAATTGTATTTTTTAGGTATGTTTTAATACATAGTTCATCATATTTAAATATGCTTAGTGGCTATAACAATAGAATAGGAATGGAATATTCTGATATCAATGTATGAAGAGCATGTTACAAAGCACACAGCCGTTCATAATTTATTTAATAAATTAGTCATATCAATACATATTTATATAACTATACAAACACAAATAATGATTAATAATGACACAAATAAATGATTAATACTGAATAATATATATTGGATACATGTTTATATGTATGTATATACATACATATATAGAGATATATGTATATGTTTTTCAGCCGACGAGTTCTAGCTTCAGAGATTCAGCAGCTGAGATTGAGTCCAAAATCCAATGTGAGATTCATCCATGCTGTGCAGTGAATCCGTCTCTCTTTAAAGATATGTCCCACTTCTTCCTCACATCGTGTCTTTAGGAAACCTTCAAAACAAAAACGGAAGATTTGGGATGTATCTTACTTTTGACAGAGTGAAAGAATTACAAACCCTGTGCTGCGCCTGCTAGTACTTTCAAAAGAATATTCAGATTTTAACATGCATTTTCTAAGTAGTAAATATTTCAGTTTACTCTTACTGAGTAACTTCAGTGTTGTTACACCTCTAAAACATTTTTTGCAGTTTCTTTAATTTTGATACCAGAACTGTTTCACTTAAATATTTAATTCTCTGTGATATTGTCAATTTATTTTCAAGCAAAACTCTCAAAAAGAGCTTACGGTTTATTAGTTTTTGATTACATTGTGTAGCTAAATATGAACACTTAGTTTGCAACAAGTCTGATGTCTGAGTAACTCCTGTTCATTTTGATATCCTGTTTGTACCTACAGTAAAATGAAATCTCTTTTGTAATACTCTACATTTCACAAACCTTTCCCCCCCCTTTTCTCAGTGTTTACATTATATCAAGTATTTGCATGTAGATCAGGAATTCAAGTGAGATATTAAAATGCACCACTTTTAAGTGCAAAGAAATTTGAATATTAAGTAATATGCAGTTAGTCGTATAATTCAATATACTGAATAAGGCTGGATGATATGACTTACAAGATTTCTTTTCATACCAGATTTGATTTTAATTGATTCCTCCTATCCTCAATTTCTATAAAAAATAAAATAATTACAGAAAATAATTTCACAAGTGTCTTTATTTCAATCATTTCTTCTGTGAGTTGTATAAGGGAGCATTATGGCCAGGCTACAAGTAGTTTTAATTACAAGAATGCAGTCATCATAACAGCAGAATAAAGATGCAATTTTACAACAACGTCTTAATATTACAAGAAGTCATTTTAATGAGAAATAAAGATTTAGATTAATATGACATAACCAGCTCAGTTCATGTGGTTCTGACATTTGTCAGTAATCAAGAGGATGTACACTGCCACTTCAATTGACCAGGTAAGCATTAAGGTAAAAAAAAAAAATAGAGCAAATATACAAAATTGAAACAGAGCTATGGATAGGAATATTTTCTATATAAAGAAAAGCAAAAAAAGTTAATAGCAGGAGAAAAGTTGTTGGCACCATTAGCTCAGTCGATCCCTCCCTCCAGGAAGCCACCAAACAGAACTCCAGCTATATTATAGATGAAAAAAGAAAGAAAACAGAACAATAAAACTAACAACTAATGCCAATTTGATAATTCAGATCTAATGCGTTCCAGATGCAAAAAACGCTCTGAAATTTATCTTTGATATTTTACAAATTTCACAAATCAATTAGAAGGTTTAACAAATGTTTCATTTATTCTCCTATTAGTGCAGAATAATCTAGTTAGGTTTGAAATGTCTAAGTGTTGTTTTTAAAGTACAACACATTAAAAATGCTCAAGATAGTGAAAAATTAAGTGTAATCATTTAGCTATTTTCCGAATTAGATGCTATATTTGGAAGCTAACTTCAGATTCGACTGATTGCTACTCGTTGGGCACTATGTATATAGATAGATATATCATATATACACTGCTAAAAAAAATAAAGGGAACACTCATATAACACATCCTAGATCTGAATGAATGAAATATTCTCATTGAATACTTTGTTCTGTACAAAGTTGAATGTGCTGACAACAAAATCACACAAAAATCATCAATGGAAATCAAATTTATTAACCAATGGAGGCCTGGATTTGGAGCCACACACAAAATTAAAGTGAAATGTTCCCTTTATTTTTTTGAGCAGTATATTTACATAGATCTATATCTATCTATTACATAGATAGATCGCACACTGTGCAGATAATCAAAACACTTAACGTTTATATAGCATCTTTGTAAGATCGTCCCCGTTAGCTACATCAGATATATGAGGCATTATGGTAAATACAAATGATTTATTAACTTACCTTCAAAGTTATTGTGAAGTTTTGACACATCCAGCTTAAATCCTTTGTTGTTGTTGGAGCGTGTCAGGACATCTGAAAAATTCTATAAGCATCATTAATAGTCCTGTAGCGACCAAGGAGTCATCATTAACATACTGTTGCCTGCACACCGGAAAGGAGTCTATGTGGCAAAAAAATGCGGAAGTGCTAAAACGGAAGTCCGTGCCATATATGCTCATAGACATAATATAAGCATAGACAAGCATAGACCCCGCATTGGCTGCTCCGGCGCAGGAAATACGGCAGCCATCTTGGAGCGGTATACCCTCCTACTTTGCTCAATTAAAACAGCAGAAGATGCCTCAGCACTGAGGGATATTGTTGTTCGGATCGATGGACTAATGATGTGAGGGCTCGACAGACAACATTTCACAAGTAAGATGGACATTGTGTATATTTTGTGATTAGAATATTATTTTACTGCATTTATGTCCACCGGCGAGATACCAGCTAATGTTAGCTACAGTGCTTGGTGTAATACTGGGGTTCAGCCCCACTATGAAAGCTAACCTGAGATTCTGTAAATCTTAAAAAAATTAATTATTCTCTAACATTGGCTTAGATTATCTGACACAAGAGCCTATATAAGAAATGAAACAATGTAACATATATTATAAAACTTATATTATGTGTTATAACATCCACCAGCACAGTTTACACAGGTGGTAAAGACTATTATTTATGTGTAATTCTTTCACTCTGTCAAAAGTAAGATAACTCCCAAATCTTCCGTTTTTGTTTTGAAGGTTTCCTAAAGACACAATGTGTGGAAGAAGTGGGAAATATCTTTAAAGAAAGACAGCTTCACTGCACCACGGATGAATCTCGCATTGAATTTTGGACTCAATCTCAGCTGCTGAATCATTCTTCAACTAGAAATCGACGGCTGCAAAACAGCCGACAAATAATATATATATTAGACTATACATGTTTATATGTATATATCTAATATATATTATTCAGTAATAATCATTATTTATTTGTGTCATTATTAATCATTACTTATTTGTATGTTTATATAAATATGTATTGATATTACTAAATAGAAGACCCCTTATATCTTTGGATCTGGCGTTCCCTTGCCCGGACGTGGGTCACTGGGGCCCCACTCTGGAGCCAGGCCTGGAGGTGGGGCACGATGGCGAACGCCTGGTGGCCGGGCTTTTACCCACGGAGCCTGGCCGGGCTCAGCCTGAAGAGAAGACGTGGGTCCCCCTTCCAATGGGCTCACCACCTGTCGGAGGGGCCAAAGGGGTCGGGTGCATTGTGTTACGGGCGGCAGCCGAGGGAGGGGACCCTGGCGGTCTGATCCTCGGCTGCAGAAGCTGGCTCTTGGGACGTGGAACGTCACCTCTCTGGTGGGGAAGGAACCAGAGCTAGTGTGCGAGGCTGAGAGGTTCCGGCTAGAAATAGTCGGCCTCACCTCGACATGTGGCTCTGGTTCTGGAACCAGTTTCCTTGAGAGGGGCTGGACATACTTCCACTCTGGAGTTGCCCACGGTGAGAGGCCCCGGGCAGGAGTGGGCATACTTGTTGCCCCCCATCTTGGCACCTGTACGTTGGGGTTTACCCCGATGAACAAGAGGGTGGCCTCCCTCTGCCTACGGGTGGGGAGACAGGTTCTGACTGTTGTCTGTGCTTACGCGCCGAACAGCAGTTCAGATTACCCACCCTTCTTGGAGTCCTTAGAGAGGGGGTACTGGAGAGTGCCCCTCCTGCGGACTCCCTTGTTCTACTGGGGGACTTCAACGCTCACGTGGGCAATGACAGTGAGACCTGGAGGGGCGTGGTCGGAAGGAATGGCCCCCCCGATTGGAACTCGAGTGGTGTTCTGTTGTTGGACTTCTGTGCTCGTCATGGATTGTCCATTACAAACACCATGTTCAAGCATATGTGCACTTGGCACCAGGACACCCTAGGCTGCAGTTTGATGATTGATTTTGTCATCGTTTCATCGGATCTGCGGCCGTATGTCTTGGACACTCGGGTGAAGAGAGGTGCGGAGCTGTCCACTGACCACTACCTAATGGTGAGTTGGCTCCAGTGGTGGGGGATGAAGCCGGTCAGACCTGGCAGGCCAAAACGTGTAGTGAGGGTCTGCTGGGAACGTCTGGCGGAGTCCCCTGTGAGACGGAACTTAACTCCCATCTCTGGCAGAACTTTGAACATGTTCCGAGGGAGGTGGAGGACATTGAGTCTGAGTGGGCCATGTTCCGTACCTCCACTGCCGAGGCGGCTTATCGGAGCTGCAGCAGCGAGGTTGTTGGTGCCTGTCGCGGCGGCAACCCTTGTACCCGTTGGTGGACACCTTCGGTGAGGGATGCTGTCAAGCTGAAGAAGGAGTCCTATCGGGCCTTTTTGGCCTGTGGGACTCCAGAAGCAGCTCATGGGTACCGGCGGGCGAAGCGGCATGCGGCTTGGGTGGTCGCTGAGGCAAAAATCTGGGCGTGGGAGGAGTATGGAGAGGCCATGGAGAAAGACTTCCGCACGGCTTCGAGGCGATTCTGGTCCACCATCCGGCATCTCAGGAGGGGGAAGCAGTACAGCACCAACACTGTTTATAGTGGGGATGGTGTGCTGCTGACCTCAACTCGGGACGTTGTGGGGCGGTGGGCGGAATACTTCAGAGACCTCCTCAATCCCACCAACATGCCTTCTGTTGAGGAAGCTGATCCTGGGGACTCTGGGTTGGGCTCTCCAATCTCCGGGGACGAGGTCGCCAAGGTGGTGAAAAAGCTCCTCGGTGGCAGGGCCCCTGGGGTGGATGACATCCGCCCGGAGTTCCTTAAGGCTCTGGATGTTGTAGGGTTGTGTTGGCTCACGCGTCTCTGCAATATCGCATGGACATCGGGGGCAGTTCCCCTGGATTGGCAGACTGGGGTGGTGGTCCCCCTGTTCAAAAAGGGGGACCGGAGGATGTGCTCCAATTACAGGGGGGTCACACTCTTAAGCCTCCCTGGTAACGTCTATCCAGGGGTCCTGGAGAGGAGGGTCCGTCGGATAGTCGAACCTCGGATTCAGGAAGAGCAGTGTGGTTTTCGTCCTGGTCGTGGAACACTGGACCAGCTCTACACCCTCAGCAGGGAACTGGAGGGTGCATGGGAGTTCGCCCAACCAGTCTACATGTGTTTTGTGGACTTGGAGAAGGCGTTCGACCGTGTCCCCAGGGGGGCCTTGTGGGGGGTTCTCCGGGAGTATGGGGTACCGGGCCCTTTGATACGGGCTGNCTAAAATCTCTGTGTGCCCCATGTTGCCTTGCAAAAGCTTCCATACCCATTAAACTCCAGTGTATTTTATTGGAGTTGCATTTGATTGACCAACAGGCCTGACCAGCACAAAGTATCACATAACTGTAAAAACTGTACAACAAAAATGCGACATTTTAGTTTTGCAACAAAAATGAAATCTGAAATGTCCCTGAGTGCCAGCTTCAAGACTGAACTTGTTGCCGATTCTTTATAAAATAGATCAAGTTTAGTCAGATTTGATTGAAAACATTTCAATTCACTGTTCAAGTCTTACCACAGGCTTTCATTTGAACTCAGGAGGAGGCTTTGAGTAGACCAGCTCAACGCATGGCGTTAAGGTTGTTGCCCTCTAAAGTTGACCTTTGCCCCAGTTTCAACTCCATTTCAGCCTCTCACAAGTTTTCTTTTATCTCATCTATATTTCCATCAACTCTGTCCAGCTTCTTTGTCCGCAGTCAAGTAGGCCCGCAGCATGATGATGCCACTTCTGTGTTTCAGCAGTAATGTTGTGTTCAGACTGCGTTTCACATGTAGAAATTTGGAAATCTAGTTTTGATCTCATTTTACCAGAGCACATGACTCCACATGCTTCCTGCATCCTATGGATGGGTAAAATAATTTGAGGTTTGTGGTTGTGACCTCACGAAACATATTAAAAAAAATTGCTGAGAAATGTGAAACCAACCAACCAACCAAGCACTGCATGGTAACCCTTTCATCACATGGCTGTAACCCAAACCTTCAACACCCTGTGTCCACCTAAATCTCTGCTGCCTGCTCCCACCCCAGCCCCACCACGCCCCAAATATCCAACCCACTCTCTTAGTTTATAATCAGAGTTGCCGAGCTAAGCAAAGTGAAAGCACAGGAAAGTCGGAGGGGGGCCGGTGCTCAGCCTCCCCTCATCACCCCTTTGCCCCCGATGCCGCCCCCATTCAGCGCTGTCAGAGGGCCGGTCTGCGCCCCGAAAGCTCAGATTACATCCCACATAATGAGAGGCCTAGCTCAGCAGGCTGTGCCTCTCTGTCTCCTCTCTCTCTCAGGCTTGACCCGCCGTGGTATTATTGCTGAAGTCCTGTTCTGTTCTGTTGTGTTCCTCCCCCTGGCTGCCACACAGCCGACTGCCAGCGCAGCTGCTTTACATGTCAGTCTGTGGCCGACGAACACCGACGTGTGCACATGTCCGTGTGTGTTCATGTGCGGCTCTGTGAGTTGCTGGGCTCTTTGAAACGGAGATCAGATCAGTGCCATCCAGAGCAATGTACGGAGTTCCCAGGAAATGTTTGGTATAAGAACACAATTTATGTCATTTATTTATTATACGGTGTTGAAATTAAAAAGTAAATTAGGTTAACAAAATCTTATTTCCTCCTTTAGGAATTCGGACTATTACATAAAGCAAATATGGCCAAAATATCTTCTCTTAGTCCTTGAACAACACAAACCGTATAAAACTATGTTTGATTGTTCCCTCGATAAGTTCATACATATCAAAAGATAGATTTAAATAACTTGTTTTGTGCATGAATAGATTCATCCAACTTCGATGTTTGTTAAGTGGAGGCTTTTTTATTATCTACTTCGGTCCTTGGAGTATATTTTTTCCCTTTCTGGTATTGTATTATTGATTATGCATCCATTAGTGTAGAACTGTGTAGAAAGAAGAACCTCTGGGGCTTCGTTAGTGAATACGACATTGTTCATCCACGAAAGCCACCAGTTCTTTTCCCAAGAGTTGGTGCACCTGCCAGGTTGAATTGCTTTGTTTATCCACAGAAACGGAAGCTGACTCAAAATAGACTATTATTAAATATATGAGATCGTTGTGATCTCTGTATCTGAATACTCAAAGTTTCCTCAATTCAAATCTTGGCCACAAGAACAACATGCACAAGCATATTTAAATTAGAAACTTCATTCCTGGTGTTAATATCCTGGACAACGTTGGACTTAAGATGCAATTTTTTTTACTTGACGAACTTGAACTGGGTGCAGTTTTCCCTGGCGTTATTTAATTATATACCACAAAAAAAAAAAAAAAAAACCGCCAGCATCTTCCCTCAAACTGACAGCTGTACACGTTTCTGTGTGTCATGACATAACAACAAACATCAACTAGAAACTCGTGCCCTAACATGTCCTATGTACTACGCTGAGTTTTTTTTTTTTTTTTGCACTTGGGTTTGCTTTCGGTGTGCATGAGTCTGCAGTGCGGAAATAATCTCTTGGTGGGTTTCTAGGTAATTCAACTTATTTACATAGCACCAAATCACAACACAGGCAACTCAGCCTCTTGGGCCACAATAGGAAACGCAGCCTTAGTAACGCTTCTGACTAATTTTACTTTCAAGTTAGCAAAGGCCCAGTTGCAAGTGGTGCATGATGACAACATCAATTTATAAATTTGTGAGTGACCCTGGGAGAGACTTTATTTATTTTTTGTTCAAAAATCTATGATGACTGTTTTTTTTTTTTTTTTTTTTTTTTTGCAAAAGTGAGTTTATTTCAAAATGTTTCAGAGGTGAACTCTGAGCATGAATTAACTCAGTTTAAATCTGTACAAGAAAGAAGCAACACTTTGCCTGCAAACCAAAAACTCTGGCTTTGTAGCACAACCCAATTACTTTTTTTTTTGTTTTTGTTTTAAGTTTTTAAAGTTGTCTACTTTACAAATGTAACTGGAACAGGTCAAGTCAAGCTAGTCTGGTTGTGAAGTCTGAAAAAGCAGAAAAGCAAGTATGACTGCAGGAGAACAAAGGTGGAGCAATAACAGATCCTAGATGGACTATCAGATGGACGCCACAGTTAACATCTGGAGCTGAGACGAGACAAACCTGTGAGGAGAAATCTGGTAAATCTGGACTTTTCACAAACACAATTAGTAATTTAGGAACACTTTTGAAAGAAATATCAAGGCTCAATTGGTCAGGGAAGCAGAAAAATAGGTGAATATATTTATCTCGTAAAAAGATTTAAAAAAAAAAAAAAAGACCAGAAGTAGCTCTGATTTTTAGAAACTGTTGGACACTCGGTTAATAACTGATTTGTTTCCCACAAAGTCTTAAACCTTTTCTTCAAAATATCAGGTATATTGGAAACAAATAATGCATCAGTATTATCACTACTGTGTTTGTTTTATCAGGCGGGAACCCCACAAGTGTACAGAAACACTGCCACCTTTTCTGGAACCTCAGTGTGTGCGGTCATGACAAAATGTGGCTCCCACACACACATCCATTCACAACACATACGGCTCACAAACACACTCGCTTGCATGTTTGTCAGCTTTGTTTGTATCTTCCAAGCTTTCCAAGGACCAAAGCTGTCAGTATTATTACAAGCCAGGTCGAGCCACAGCTGGGTTGAGAATAAATGGGGTGAGTATTTACGCAACGGCAACGTAAGTGTCCATATGTGTGGACGGGAACAGTTCTGTGTTTGTAAACAACACAAAGTTTAATTTGTGTGGAAGCCCCCTTTTTCTTCTTCTTCTTTTCCACCCAGATTGTCCACACGTCTGTGCTTTCCCTCAGAAGTACATTTGTTTGTGTTATGTGAGTCTGTGCAATAAAAGGGAAAGAGTGAGGTCACAGACTTTTGCCACAAAGGCTCCCAGCCCAAGGTCTACTGGAGTACAAGCGGTCTTTGTCAAGTCCATGTGTGGAGGGTTCTGTGCTGCATTACAATGAATCCGAGACGGAGTGGAGGGGAGGGAAAGCGAAAAGGCAACAGCAGCTTCTGTTGATTAGCAGGAAAGAGTTTCGCTTCACACCCCGAACGAGCAGCACACCTGAAAACACCGTGTCTGCCTTTTCTCTTTTTGGATAATACATAATATATTAAAATATTTACGCTAAATTAATATTTACCATCGCTTTTTCCATTTCTATGAACTGAGATCTTCCAGGGGAAAAAAAAAAAAAAAGTTTTCCAATTCTCTTATTTGCTAAATCTGTTAAATAGCTGTAAACCCATAAGTTTTTGTGCTAAACTCATATGGGGGGATTGTTTTGGAAACATTAAAGCCTTTTCTTACAGTGAAGTTAGAAAAAAAAAAAGTCTGTGATTCATGTTGTTTACCTGCAGAGCTCAAACACAAGTGCCTGGTCAACCCACCGGTGGGTTGACCAGGTGACACTTGGTCAACCCACACAGTGACACTTCAAATCTTTTTAAGCCTAAAAAGATTTGAAGTGTCACTGTGTCGTCTCTTAGGAGTTGGAGGTTGAACCTATCCAGCTGATTTATGCCAGAGTCATTGTTGTTATGTTGCTACACGAGTCCATGTATGAAAACCGTATAAATATGGAGAAATTAAGTGCACTCAGGAACACAGGCCTGGAAAATGTTTCCGAGAAAACAATGTGTTGTACTTTTTGAAAGGTTTAAAATGAATCCCACAAGGCTCAATCTAGGTACAATTTTATTTTTGCATTCCCATTAGTGAGACCAGAGGAGGAACACATCTAAAGCCTTAGGCAAAAATGCACTGTTATGCAGATGACACCATAGTTGTCCTCTGCTCTACTCTAAGGAAGGTTGTGGCGAACATCAGAGTAGACTTTCAGTCGCTTAGGCATCCCTGTTTGGCCTAAATTTTGCTCGGATGATGAATATGACGAATAAAGTGAATGATGCTTTCCAGGAAAAGCTCTCTCATCTGAGATCATGTTGGTATTTCTACCCTAGGGGCAGAGCTCAACGAGAGAATATCACGCTACAAATAGTACGGGTATTTGGCTGGATTACTTACTTTTCTTTGAGAGTGGGTAGAAAACATTCAGTTTAAAGGCTAAACTGGTGGTTCATTAACAAATTGGGGCTGATCTTAACTTTTGTTCAGCAGAGTTCTTCAAGGTTCTCTCAAAGAAAATTTATCTTGTAGCCTTCCGTGATTAGAGTAAATAAAAACACATAAATATTCTCGTTAATTAGACCTTAACTGTGAAAGAGCGATGGCAGGAGCTGTTAGCTCCATTAGCTCATCGTGTGTGCATTTGCTTTTCCCGTACGCATGCAAATCCTGAGCCGCATGTGCTTCGTGTTTTCTCTCTTATGTAACGAGTGCTAAACGAATGCGATGCAATGAGAAGGGCTTTACAACCGCCTGCCTCACTTTTATATTTAGGAGCAGGTTGACAGACATACTGACTCATCAGCCCATTAATACCTACTGCACCTGTCACTATGCAACTTTTATGAAAAAAAAAAAAAAAAAAAAAAAACATGCTCATTATTACCAAGTGAAGAATTACGGTGACACATAAAGTATCCAGAAAGTTTTATTTTTGCTATGGACAGGAAAAGCTTGATAATGTTAAAGATACTCTACTCCTTCCTCCCTCCCTCTCTCCTTCAACATAATTAAATGATCTGATCAGACATGTAATTTACACAGCTATGTATTACTGTGTGAATCCTGCCATGCTTATGCATGGCATAAGGAAAATCAGTATTTTTTTTTTCATTTGCATTTTTTTTGTTTTGTTTTGTCTTTCGAGAGCAAAGCGTAAGTTGGTACAATAAACGATTACATTTCAGGATGAAGGCTTCGAGGTAGAGAGTTAATGCAGTGCAGTGTTGTACAACAAAGAGCTGCAGTGATAAACAAAAAAACAAACAAACACACAGCATCTCTGCTCATCTCATCTCTGTATATTCCCACACAGCCAAACACTAATGGAAAACACAACCAGGGGAAAAAAAAAAAGTCAATACATTCAGTCCTGTTTGTTTTTTCTCACTGCTTTCTTCCCTTGAAATGCTCGCCCAGGTGAATGAATGACATCAATTTTGCCCGTCAAAGTCGACTGTAGCTGGAGGTGAAAACGAATGGCTGCTCAGGAAGATGACATGGGCTCTGAACAGACATTATAACAGATATTAGATCCAAATTGCACCGTGTGAGAGAATGGTTCATGGACCACAGAGGACAGAATTAAATTGTCTTGCAACTGCACACATCAAGGTTTGATGCAATCTGTTTCAGACTTTAACATTCCTAAGTGCTTTGTAATTATTTATGTAACTATTTTGTACATATTATTATTTCATGACCTGATGTGTTGAAGTTTAGGGTTTGTTTTTTTTACTTTTGTGTTTAACTATGTCTATATTTTGAGATAAAAAGCTTTGTTTTTCTTTAAATATATACCCAAGTGGTTTTGCAAAATGAACTTTCTCATGGTATAGCTAGGGGTTATTTTTTCTAAAACAATAAGGAAACCAATTGGGTGTTTTCTGTATAGAAAGAAGAAAAGTCACGCTGACAGCTGATTTGAGCTGAAAAGTCAGTGCTCCATGATATTTATAGTGCATGATGAAACCTGGTGTAACACAAGAACCGTTCGTTTCTCACATAACACATGAAAAACAGTCGAGTTGTTGGGAAAACACATCGAATGAAGTAATAAATAAACATAGCAGCCATGTTATGCTGTGGCTGTTCTCAGCTACATTATTTATACATTTGCTTTGATAATTGGACATTCCCATCATGTCTGTACCTGCATATCGTTTGAACAGATGAATGCGGCTCCTTCAAGCATCTGGATGTTGCTCTCAAGGATGAGCCAGACTTAAACAGCTTTACTGTTCACTTCTTGCTATCTTGGCTGATTTCTTGTGCTTAGGAAAGCAGTGTGTTCCAGGTGTGGCATTTAAAAGACGTCCACGGGTGCGCTCAAACCCAAAACCAGAAGGTTTGACCCAGGTCATACAGTTCAAATTACAATTATCCCTCATACTGACATGTAAATTTTGGAATTTACATGTCAGTAAGTTTCAAATTCCAAAATTTGAAACTTTGAGTTTTCTGGCATTTAGCAAATAGAAATAAATTTGGTAATCATAGCTGAGCTAAAACAAGAGAAGTTTAGTCTGATTTAACTTCGCATGGTGGGAAAAAAAAATGCTTGTTTATTTTTTTTTTCATTCACCATATGTAAATATCTGGTTTCAACTGTCTATGATGTGACTGCTGCCAAATATTCATTTGCAAAGTTATGCAGAAAAAAAAAACTTTAAAGACAAAGGATTGCAGCGGCAAGTAAAAACTTTTCAATGCTCATTTTTCATGAGCATTCAAATTACAGAGTCGACTTTCCACAAAAAAGAGTTTGAAAGGCAGCCTTCAACGCTGTTTGTCTGCACACTACCAAGGCTTTCTGGAGTGAAGCATTTGGACTCGTGAAAGTTCAGGCTCATTTGTGGGTCGTGGGTCGTGGGTCACCAACAGGACGATAAGCTGAAACATACACCTGAAAGAATCCAAGATTAGTGCAGAGTGACGGTTTATTCTTTACTAGCTCCTGTTGAAATACATGAAAACTCCACAGTAGAGACTGCAATCCGAGAAAAGAGGGCTAAAATACTGACAGTAGAGTTTTACTCATTTGTTGTTGATTGTGGAAAAGTGTCAACAAAAGCACTTTAAACTGGCGTTTTATTCGATCTCGACAGATGAGCCTCAGCTGCCAGTGCGGCCTTGTTCTGTTTGTCACAACTTACTCTGTCCCTTTTTTCTCTCTGCCATGCCTTTCTTTCCCTAATTAGTGCAGGACACGGCACAGGTCGGAGGTCAAGTGTCATGTGATACCTACACAGACTTTCCGCCTAAGCCGCTCAGCATTAAGCACGAGGTCGTGGGATCTGACAAACCCATTAATACAGTTCACTCACACACAAACACAGAGGCCTTGATTAGATGTGAGCTGCACGTGAGGATTTTTGCCCGTAGTCGGATTAAACGCATTTACTTCGTCGCAGACTCAGATACGTTCACGAAAACACACGTGTGTGTGTGTGTGTCTGTGGACAGCCGTGGAAAATGTAATTTATCCCTCTGTTTTACCTGTCGATTAGTAATCCCTGGTTAAAAGAGGAGCGCGACTTCAAGCATGTGTCCCAGTTTACCCTGCCACACAGCAGCGTTTAAGTTCAAACAAGTCCTTTGCTCTCTTTCTCTGGGAAATGTTTTTCAGCTCGCATTGTAATACAGCAGAGGGAGACAGGCTGATAGTGTCCCTGCCAATCAAACAGTTGGGGGGAAGGGAAGGGGAGTGATTCCATAACAAACAATAAAAGCATTGATTGATATTCCCTAACTCTCATGGTACTGAGGCACAAACCCTGGGGGAAAGAAACCTGACTGCAATCCAAAAATAGTTCAGCAGCAACTTCTATCTTGCACTCTGCCTCTGACAAGCCCAGGCGCTTTCCTTCCATTTCAAGTGGCGAACACTTACGTAAGGGCTCTGGAAATAAGGTCAGACTCCGAGCGTTTGAAATATTTATTACAGATAACTTTGCACAACTGCGCAACGTCAAAACCGAGGACGCGATCTGATGATAAACCGTCGCCGAAGTGCAGTCGAAGTGACTGCGCGTGTTCGTAATGCGGTCTTTTACTGCATGACTTTCTGAGGAAAATATTTGACATCTGCATCTTACAAGCCTGAGTGGCACCCGACGTTGAGCCAGGGTATAAGTGACCGACTAATTACGCGAGGGCACCACATTAGCTACAAGCCGCTGAGAAGGGTAGTGATCAAGCACAGGTGCAAGATGGCTGGAATGGAAGCATGCGTTAATAAAAACACAACAGACTTTTTTTTTAAGAAAAAGGCGAGGCAATGAATATGTTCACACATGCATTCTTTCTTTTGTAAGAGCAGGCCATGTGCCAACACCCCACGATGTAGCTCTCAAACTCTATTGCTGCCAAATCTCGACTACAATGCAATTAGAACGTTCATTTTGTGTGTTTTCGCTGCTGAAAATAAAAAAAGACATATATTTATCTTATTCTTCATTTTCACTCTTATGAAACTGTCATAGAAGACAGTCAAATCATGACACAATCCACTGTACTTGGTTTCAGGTCCGGAGGTTTACAGAATAGCAGCCCCACACTTACCACGTTTACTATCCTGCTACTGATATCATCGCAGTCAACAGACTTTTCCTGAAGCAGATCGCCTGGTCTCTGTTCTCCAATAACTACCAACAACATTATATCATCAGGACTCATGGAGTATCTGAGGTTAATCCCAAGTTTAAAGCTGAAGTCGCTGGAAGCTGCCTGATTTTTGCACCTGAATCAAAACACTTTTGCATCCTGGAGACACTTAGAATAGGTGTGAGCCCTTATTGGCAAAAGAGCTAGCTAGATGACCGACAGGTCACATGTTTGGGTTTGTTGTGAAGAGAGATTCCAAGAATTTAGTCCAGATTGCACCAGCATGAAGTTGGTTGCTTTTGTTTTGTGTTCACACTGACCAAAAACAGAAATCTGCACATTTGCCGTCGAATGGAGGTTGTTTTTCCGTGTTTGATGTGCAAACAAGCGCTTGCTATGAAGTGAGTTCCCTTCACAAAAACCTGATTATGAGATGTCAGCAGTTATGCAAAGTGTTGAACTGAACACCTCACTTCTGAGAAAAGCAAATTCTAGAATGAGTATCAATTAACAACAAATGTTTGTTTTTTTCTTTCTTACAAAAAAGTGAGAACAACGGTTTCTAAATGCCTTCTTTGATCAACAATCTTACTAGTCAGGCAGACATCTTTTTTTTTTTTTTTTTTTTTCAGATTAAAATTGCCTGACCGCAAAATCAACCTTGAAGGAACAATTCAAAGCAAAGAATAAAGCCCTTTCCAGTCTGGATGTCTGACTTGAACTCGTTAAAAGACAGCAGCCTGGCACTCCCCCCAGTGTCTGCAGAGCCTAACAACCCTCAAAGAGACGCTCATCCACAGGCTCCCCTTCAGCCTCACAGAGACAAGAGTCTGAAAAGCAAAAGGAGAAATGCTTGCAGAAGTCTTCATCATCCACAGTGAGGTCTGTTTACTGTCTTGACAGACAAAACTAATTATTACAGGCTGTGAATATTTTAAGTTATTTTTTTAATGATTTATTGGGAAGTATCTGATACAGCAGAAAGTTTTCAAAACCAATGTTGCTCCAACATGTGATGT
Source organism: Poecilia latipinna (assembly GCF_001443285.1). Lineage (NCBI taxonomy): Eukaryota > Metazoa > Chordata > Actinopteri > Cyprinodontiformes > Poeciliidae > Poecilia > Poecilia latipinna. The sequence continues at coordinate 130,321 of NW_015113125.1, read as the reverse complement.
GCATTCGGGACACACACGCAGAAGGTTTTGCATGACAGAAGGCTAGCACCTTGAACACACCATCTTTATGGTGAAGCACGGCGGTGGCAGCATTATTCAGCTTGGGTGCTTTCTTTTAAACTGAGACCCGGAAGGCGGATTAAGCTTTAAATTGGGCAAACCGGGACAGAAAATCTGTAAAAAGCTGCAAAAGACCAGAGACTGTAATGGAGCCTTATACTAAGAGGCTAAGCCTCCATCAGACAGTTGCATTGTATTAGATCAAATCATAAATATATATTTAACTAACTATTCCCGAAATGACTTTTGAAAAGGGTCCAAGAGTGTGAACACTATCGCAAGGTGCCGTTAGGTAATCATTTACTAGTGACACAACTGCAGTAATTATCGGTAAATACTAAATGCCATAAATTACTAGTAACATTACTTTCTAAAGTTTTAGTGAATTTGTCAAACACTTGATGTGCAGTGGCCATCTTCCGCCGTCTTTTGTTCTTGGTTTGATTAAATCGTACAATTCACTTCAAGCAGCAAGTCGAAGTGTAACTTAAAGCTTCGGGTGTCTTTCCACGTCACACAGAGATTTTCTTTCCCTTCACATGTAATCAGTCACATGAGGACTGACACTCCTTGTTTTCATTCCCTGATAGCAGCTGAGCTCTGCTGCCATCCAGCTGGGTCACACCGGGACAGCACTCCTTGTCTCCTAAAAAAAGAAACAATGTGGAAACCGTGAGCAACTCTTTGCGAGTAGAGCTTGAGATTAGAACATTTTGTCCCGAGCATCCCTTTATCTCTGCCCCCTTTTCCGTTCTTTTCAAGCCACTCCTACCAGAGTCTCTCTGTCTGCTGCTCCCTCTCTCTCTCTCTCTCTGGTTATTGCTCACGCCGGAGGAAGACAGTGATATTTGTTGTGTGTCTGCAGCGTAAATGTGTGTTTATGCTGCTGAACTGTGCAATGTGAAGCCTAAAGGAATGCGTGTGTTTGTGTGTGCATCGGCACATGACGTGTATAAAGACTGGACTGGTGGTGTGACATCTCATTAAAGAGACAGTCTCCCCCCTGCAGCAACGGAAAAACAAAACTTTACATCTGGGGACCTAGCAAGAATAGTCACATTTGATGTGTAATCTCATCGAGTCGTAGCAAGATTCATCGATATGTTTCGTTTGCTTTAAGATTTTTTTTTTCTTTTGTTTGGTTTCTGTATTTCTACCAAAACCACAAAGTTGGTTTTTCGTAGCCTGTGATCCATTATAGGCTACTTCCAAATCATAGACAGAAAAGTGGAGCAAGAGATATTTCCGTAAGATTAACTGTGTTTTCTTATCATCAGCATTTATCTATTCATCTGAGAGGGAGAAAAGAGATAGCATCCGTTTCCAAGTTTATTCTCACAACCAGCAGGTGTGCTATTTATAGTCAAAGCAAAAAAAAAAAGATAAGGGGGAAAGAATCCCCACGAGGAAAGCTTTTAAGATCCTATCACATTCCCTAAGTTACTGTGACCTCTGTGCTTCCATCTTATCCCAGTAATAACATTCATCTTGATTTTTTTTTTCTGCTTCATGTGTCCTTGCATACTACTTTCAGCTTTTTTTTTATCTTTTCTGGTTGCCCTTTCCTCCATTCTTCTCTTCTCAGGTGTCAGCAGAGACCTTGTGAGGACAAACAGTACAGAAGGAAAGCCTTCGCCCAATAAAAAATGGGCCAATTACGTCCTTTATAGAAGCGTTGGCATTCAGTTTGATGTAGGATCTAAGGGCACAAAGAGAAGATTCATTTATTTCATTTGGTCAATGAAAAGAAAAGACAGTTATGTGTGTATATATGTGATATTAAAATACTAAATGAACCCCTTATTTCATGTTTCACTCACTTTATATTTTTGCCAGCCAACGGAAGCATTGGGTGCTGCCAGATAATGTAAAACTCTCAGGAGTGCAACAGAACAGAGCAGGAGAGGAGCTAAATTTGGCACCAGGAGAAATGAGCACTAAATAAAATGAAAATAAGGATTGGACAGAATGGAAAAACACTGGAGGGTCAGACACTTGTGCTGTTCAGGTCTGTATGAAAAGCAGAAACAGAATACATTTGCCCAATGGTGCAGGACTTAGAAATAAATTAACATAACTCAGAAGAAAAAAAAGAAGTTTGTTAAAAAGACATACAACTAACAACAAACTGAAAAGTCTAGGTATATAAATAAAATCCTTTTAAAAACAACTAGCATATTTACTCTGTTTTGATGTGAGATGTTGCTAAGAGGACTTGAAGATTAATTAATTCCTCTCCAGTTAATAATGCAGGGATAAAACGTAAGCCTTTTTTTTTGTTGCTCTTTTACAAATTCTTGACTCATCCCACATTTTCACATTTACATGAGATGGTCATGAGATGTGTCACAAACTGAGAAAATAAAACAGTTTCAAAAACTACTTGACGAAGGTCACTGTGTTCTGTTTCACAGCTGCAGACCCAAATTTAAAGAAAACACTAAGATGAAGCCCAACAAGGACTAGAAGCACATTGTTATTCGAACGATTTAGGAGGAAAACATGACCTTGTATATTCAAGGTAAACTGCATGACCAAGGACTGTAAAGTCCTTAAAAGCTTAGACTTTGTCCATGTCCTCTAGCAACATTTATGCAGCATGTCCTACCTATTTATTTGTTTTATTTAATTTTAATTGGTTGCTTTTTTGAGGGTTTTTTTAACATTCCCACTTGACACTGCTGCACGTGAAACTCCTGTTCCAGGTACTAAAACAACAACATACACTTCACATGAGTTTCTTATTGTGATTGTTTGTACAGCCAAGCAAGAGCACAAAGGGCTCCAGCATGTAAAAACACATCCAGCTCATCACTCACGCAATACACTGGATGGTGACACATTCAAAATGACTTAAATGTGAAGTGCTGATATTTTAAATTTAGCACAAACATGTATAGCTGTTCATATTCGTGTCCTTTTCTCTGTTTCATTCCATCTGGCAATTTTTGTTGCCTGAATACAGACCAGCTGTGCTGTACAGAGCTCTGTGTGTGTGGGTGTGTGTGTGTGTGTGTGTGTTATTGTGCCTATTATTTTGTGCAGGGACTGCATCCAGTAATAGATTTCTTCATCCATTCCACCAACCACAATCTATCAGACCATCTGGCTGACAGCTATTAGACTCATTCAAGTGGCGTGTGACTCTTTCTCTGAGTAGAGAGATTTTGGAAGTGGTTGACAGGAAGTCAGGAAATCATAAGAAAATGAGCTTCAAAGCTTAGATAGTGCACGATTTAAAATATCTACTACGGATCATTTTTCTGTGGTAATCATAGTTTGTGAAAAGCAACCGACTCCCACTCTGCAATCAACAAGAAAAGATTCCTCTTTTTTTTTTTTTTACTCTGTCGCAAAACAGTCTACTTTCATTGTGAAGTACTGCCATCTTGTGGATGCCATTATCGGTTGCATTAAATAGGTTTTGGTTTTTAGTTAAAGTCTCAACCACAAAGCCCTGATCCCAATCCTACAGTACGTTTGTGTGAGAAAAAAGTGTTTTCCAGCAAGGCAGTTACACAAATTCAGTCTGAAGGAATGAACCTAAAGCCCAGAAAATTATTGGAAGAAGATTCTAGAAGTTGCCCTCAAAATATTTGAACCAAGTCATCACACAGCTTAAATGACTTTCTTCCAAATATTAAGGAAATGCGTGTAAACGTCTAGCCTTGAGGGTGTCAGTATAAGCAAAATGCAGATTATTTCTTTTTTCCTTGTTATGTATGACTCATTCAGCTTAAATTAAAAAGAACAAACTTAGCTGACCATCAACAAAGCTGACAGAGCATCCTTAGTGAAAATAATACGCAATAATAATTGCCTTGTATTATATTTTTCTGATGCATAAGTGATGCCTAGAACAGTTTCGAATGGACCTTACAGGTGGCATCCTTAGATCTGAGTTACTGGGATGTGAAAAACAGATGTATCTCAAAGGAAAGTAAATATCTTTTCTGAATACCAAGTTCTTTTTTCCCTGCTTCTGCTCCCTGTGTGTAGCTGCGACTTTCTGGTCTATTATTCTAGTCTGTCTGGCAGGTTGCCTAGTTGGTGGTCTCCAAGTGAACGTGATACTGAAATCAGCAGCCGGCTGTGATTCGTAGAACATCAAGGAGGCTCCGTGGAGTTCAGTCTGGAGGGCAGCCAGTTACTTAACACTTGTCAACAGTTCTAATGAAAGTGACCTTTTTCCTCCGCGGCCCCTTTTTCATTAGCAAGGCCAGAGTTCATCTCCCGAGGCTGGTCGTCTGTCCGATCCGAGGAGGCAAACGGTTGAGGAAGCAGGCACAAGAACAGGAGACATAAAGCTCAGAGGGGGAAGGGAGGCAACACGCATTAGTTAGCACCCGCTTAATGTATGCTCAGCTGGTCCTTGAGACAGATTTTTAATGAGCTTCAGCGCACATTGCATCACAAGCTCCAGAGGCACCAGGATTTCGTAAAGATCTTGCCATGAAAGTGTAGAAACGTATACCGATAACCTCTCATACCGCCTAATGTTTTTCTCCCCTTCCTTTCTGCTCTGTGTTTTCTATTATGTCTTCCAAACACAGATGTGACCGGCAGAAGTGAATGAAAGGAAAAGAATCAGCCAGCGTCCCTCTCCTCCTCCCTATCCCCTTCACCCCGGCCTCTTGCACATGAAAGAGGCCGCGCAACGCGAATGGACGGCCGGCGGGGTGTGTGCTATGCGAGGGCCCCAAACCCAGACACAACACAACACACACAGCTCGGCAGGCCACCGCAGCTGGGCTGGAATGTGACCTGCTTCAGACTTTAATGCCAGACAAGAGCCCGAGTGTGTGAGTGTTACACACAAGAGCAAAGGAGGAGGACATGGATGGAAGTATGTCTTAAAAGAGCGCTAAGGCAAATCGGCAAACTGCTTGAATTCCCTTCAGCTGAGGACTGACGCTACAAAAAATGAAGAGCACAAAGTAAATTCAGAAATCATCTTTATTTATTTACTAATATTGGCTATAAAGGACAAAAAAAAATGCTCTGTAAGTAATTAGATTCATATTCATCTGTACTGCATATATCCATTTAACAAGGTCCTAAGATAGAGATAAAGAAAAATAAATATGACATAAACAAGTCCATAAACATATTCAGTGTTGTAAATGAAACACAGTGATTCCACAAAAAAATGGAACCCAAGAGCTTATTTGTTTCTGGCAGACAAACTGAGGCTTTGTATTGCATTATTGTGATCTCAAAGGGGTAGCTAAGGAATTTTAATGCGAGGTTCTGTTAAGCAGTTATAAAAAGTAAACAATTTATCTGCATTATAAGCTCCTCTGACATCTTCAGTTTGTGTAAGCTCCGGATTAGTTGACTCCAGAGGCTGAGCAAATGATATTTAGTCCCAAATGGGCCCCCAAAAAACATGGACTTCTACCAGCGTAAAACAACTCAGGTCACAGACTCAATAAAAAGGAGCGCGTGCTTACAGTGACTGCTGTACCTTTAAGTCACTATCAGGTACGTAATAGACAGTTTAAATGAGAGCTATTTCTATTCAACTTTATACTGCTACACTATTCCATAATTTAACTACTCGTGTTATAGAGTAGCATAAACGGCAACAATGCTTTTGAATGAGCTGATGTATTCGGCCTCTGAGGCTAACTAGGCAGAATGAAGGTAAGGGTTTCTGACCAATACAAATGTGGATATGAATTAAAGGTTAACTAAGTAGTGCTTACATAAACTGCAGCGATTCTTCTATAATTTTACATCAGAATTGCTTTAAGGCAGTAGAAGTCCAGGTTGGTGTTAGCCTTTCTCAGACTAGCATTAGCTTTAGCCTTCAGGCTTAACTAATCAAGTTTTCTACCAAGTGAAGGCATATATTGAGCGATCTACTGAATATAAGATATTAATTACTTATGACTTTTTCTTTTTTTTTTATCAAGACCTCACTTCAAAACTACTTGACATTCCCTTTAAGTTAATATTTAGTCCATTTGGTGAAGAAGTTAGGAGCAGTAATTATCTTGCCTTTCTGAACTCCCTCATATTGAATGAAATTCTAGTCTCACAAATTTGCTAGCAATTTGTAAAAATATTATATAATTAATTCTCAAACCGTATTTATCTACAGCAGGTAAGATCATCACTCCTCTTAAAATCTCCTGAGCACCCAAGCTATCCCTTTAAGAGCTAAAGACAGCTGACACACAGTACGAACAGTACAAAACACCCATCAAAACAAAAGGCATATAATAATTGTATGAAAATAGTACTAACTGAATAATGTTAGTGCATAAAATATATGATTTGTTAGGGTAAAATATTAAATATTTTTCTCAGAGTAAATACATTTTGAAAACAGTTTTCTAAGATCTTTTGAGAAGAGTAGGAACAAGGCGGGAAAATAAAAAAAAACTGGCTGTCAGACAGACTGTTGAGGTCACAGGAGTTTAAAGCAATCTGAAAACAAACACAAAGGAGCTGTATTGCTGGCATGATATTAGGTTGAAGAGAAATCTTTGAGGAAATCGCAGGTTTTCTTCTGGACAACCTCGCGCAGCTTTCGGATTCTGCGAGTGCTGGAGGAGCCAACAAAACTGTCGGGCTGCAGGACGGCCATCCCGTTGTGCACGTCCCCCATAATGATCAGCTGTCCGTCGGATATGGTGATGTTAGGGCAGGGGCAGTTCCAGTCGATGTTCAGAAGGGTGACTTCCAGAGGTTCCTTGCCAAAGAACCTTAGACCCATCTTCTCATCCTTCAAGATCTCCTCCACGGTCACCAATGCATGCCCTGACTCTTGCTCTTCTGTCAGCTCGGTCATGCGCCCAAGGATCACAAAGTCACTCTTGCAGAAGCTGGAGACCATTTTGCCTCGAGGCTTGCACACTTTGCAGTTGTGGTTCTTCGGAAAGGGACACATCTCTTCGCAGGCCTCTTTAGATTCAAAGTTGTTCTCGTTGCCGCCACAGCCTCCATAAACAAAGGACTGGCACTTTTTCAGGGTGCTGCTGTACGCCCAGCGAGGCTCATATGCCTTGCAAGGACCCTGTAGGCTTGGTAGGCTGCAGGGGGCCGCCAGCTCCCCCCCACAAGACAGCATGCACGCTTCATAGGTGTCAAAGTGGTTTAGGTTTTTATTGCACTGGCTGTAGGTAAAGGTGAAGCAGTTGTTCCTCTTTGGCTCGTAGTACCAGCTGATGCTTTCCTCTCCACAGTCGTCTGTGTCGGGACTCTTGAGGCATTCGGCTGCTGGGAACGGGAGGTTGGTGTTGTTCCCCTCCGCACTTTTGCCTCTCGGTTCTTTCTTGATCACGGCCAGGGGGAAGTGTGACGACACGCTTCCCCCGACGTTTCTCGCTGTGCATGTGTAGATTCCGGCATCTTGAAGTTGGGTGTTGTAGATGACCAGCTGGCCAATGTTGGTCACCACAACGTTACCTTGTACGTGATTGGGTCTCATTATCACATTATCCTTGCCTTTCAGTTGTTTCTCCCAGGTGATTTCTGGCTGTGGCTTCCCTGACGCCTCGCACAAGAAGCTGGCCGTCTCACCCACAAACACAATCTGTTTGATGGGTGAGTTGTGTATGGCAGGAAGCTGAATGTCAGTTGGGATGGTGGTCTGAAGGGCGGTAGTGGGATGTAATGTGGTCTCCACGGGGATTGGACTTGTGTTTGGCCAGGACAGGTGATACCTGTAGGTAGATAAAATGAGATAGTGAGTCAGTGATAAATGGCAAGGAATATATGCACTACTTCTACAGTGCCTAGCAAAAATCTTGATCTTTGTGTTTTGTGGCAGTCAGTTTTTTGGATCTGGAGCTATATGACATGACATGAGATGTTCAAATCTTGTGTCGGTGTTTCATAAACTAATCCCACATTAATGTTCTACCAATATTTATCTGAAGCTCCCCTTTGCGGGACAATAAATGCTGCTGTTTCTATTATCACAGTTCTGTATTGTTTCTTTATTATAAATTTCAAAATTAGTTAACTCAAATTTAGCTCTTCATCAAAGGAAATTAGATATTTTCTAAGGGTCACATGCTCATGGTCATTGTTGTTGGCAGGAGGGATTTCCTGTAGAGGTATGTGTTGCAGGACACCTGAGGAAGCCTCTGACTGAAGCCACTGTGTTGTTGCATGACTTTGTTGTGATGTAATTTTCCCCACATGCCTTCCAGGCTTTCACAAAACAGCTGAATTACAATCAGAGTAAATTACACACAGCTGGGCTTTATTAATGCATTCCGTGATTTATGTTGGTTAACCAGATTTTATTTTGGTGCAACACAATCCTTCCACACTTTTCACATGTTTTATTTGCAAACTTTTTGAAAACTACTATTATACCCTTTTTGTTGTTCTGTCACATAACATCCCAAAATACAACTTTTTTTTTTTTTTTTTTTTTTTTTAATGCGACAAAATGTGAAGAAGTTAAAAGTGGTAAGAAAGGTTTTTGCGAGACACTGTAAAAAGTCAAGAAATAAAATTACTTAGACTTCGATGGCAGAAGCAAAAGACGTTTACCTCACGAATCAGGCAAATAAATGTCTAAAATACTTAACATGTTACCTGCAGGTGACCTCAGTGATTGAGACACCCTTGGAGCAGGCCTCTGCGTCCATGTAGCACTTGTTATAATAAGTCATGCCGTCAGACGCACACGTGAAGTGGGGCTCCCGCTCACAGCGGTCTCTGCACTTACAAACAGGCTGGCCGTCCCAGATGTCGCACTCGGAGCCTTGCTGGGTGCACATGAACTTGTCGCAGGTGGCGCCCTTTGGCATGCCAATGGGGCCCTTGTTGCCCTTGACGTCTATATAGCGTGCCGCCACACAGCTCTTGTTGCCGCAAACGTTAGGGCAGCACTTCTCGAATGGCTCACAGTCCTGAGGTTAGGGAAGGAAAACATGGGGTTTGGACACTGATAACGATGTGGGAAAAATCATTGAAATAATTTATCTTATTGCAGTGGTGTAATGCTATGCTAAATAATTCTTTCTTTCGAAGGAAGGAAAGAAGGGAAGCAAACAAAGAAAGAAAAAAACAAAGATAAACTGAAAAAGAAAGTTATGTGGTTAGCTATGTGGAAGAGTAGGGTGCACAAAATGTCTTGAAGAGGGACTTTTTTCCCCCACTCAATAAATGTGCTCAAATTAGAGACGTCAATTAATGAGGAGGATGCTGTAAATATGTGTAAATTAAATAAGATTTATCACATTGTCATGTTTGATTAATCCAAATCAGTGTTTTCAGAAACTGGGGTCATCAGTCCATTACTTTAATTCTATTTTAACTATTTTAACAATGAAACAGGGCTCATTTTGGAAACGACGCACAGTAATTTAGCATCTAATAACAGCATGGTTGAATTAAAACGATAAAAAAAATAATAATAATAATAATTTGAAATGTTTTATTGTTTATTTTATCAGAATATGGAAGAGATGCGCGCAGCGTAGTTTGTGATTCAGGTTTTCTACTATAATCTTAAAATACTTCCAGCTCGTTCTCATTATGCCGATTATTTAGCACAATTATTTTTACTCTAACATGTTAGGTGTGCGCTCACCTGGTCGGACTCACACTCCCGCATGCAGGTGCTCATCGCGTCCACCCAAAGGTTGGGGTTCAGGTCATTGGGACACAGACCTGCGTGAGAGTACACCACCTTCGCCGCGGACATCATAGGCATCGCTGTCACCCGGCAGTTCGCATGCAGGAGTACAGTCCAGGAATGTCCAAGAACAAACCAAATCCATCGGGGAAACAGCATCCACCACATCTCGATAGAGGCGGGGGTGGGAGGGAAGGGGGGGGGGAATCAAAAATGTTGGAAGTTTAACAAAAGTGCAACGTTGATTAAAGTCTTCAAGCTGCCAGAAATGTCATTAATTAATCTCAAAAACCACTCAGATGTATTGGATCGTATAGCGAGCGTCCCGGATTGGGTCCCGAGCCGCAGAGTTTTCAGGTTCTGCTGTCGCTCCACGCTTTGCAGGAAGGGTTCGGTTTGAGGCTGACGGTGGCTGTGCGAACCCCCCTCAAGCTAATGGCTACATGAATTACAGTGGCCTGTCTGCTCGCACAGCAAACCCCCAGCTGCGTTACAGTCATGATCAACTTAATTAAAAAAAAAAAAAAAAAGTTTGCTGTTTCATGAAGAACTGGCCAGACACCTGCGGCAGCCTTAACCCTTAGCTGGCAAAGTCGGTGGAAGGTGGAGGATTATTTTTACTCTAAGGGTCTCAAAATGTTACATGAAACTAGTCATAAACTAAGAATTTATGAGTTTAAAAAAAGATTTGGAATATATTAAATTGAAAATGGGTTCATTTTAGATTTATTTTATAATGACACACTTGCATAACAATAGACTCATTAATTTTTTTTTTTTTAAATTGCATGCTCAATGAATTACTTAAACAAGTACCCTGCGGAATCTCTCAAGAGCATCTGATTATTTTATATGCTTTACGCTGTGCAGTTTCATATTTAGTTTGGCCGTCTAAGCAAGATATCTCCAGTAGATGACGCCAAATTCACTCCACTTTGTAAGATTTTGATTGATTTCTGCATTTTTATAGAATCGTAGTTTAATTTTAAACACGACTGCAAGCAGATACAGTGGATAATCTCTCTGATTTGAACGCCCTAAACTCTATGTGATGCTATTTTTCACCTCTGACTTCAAAAAGCAATCAAACCAACAAACCATTAAGCACACATTTGTACAGACATGTACAAGTAGATGGTATTTATGGGAAGAAATTAGGGTCAAACTACTTACAGTATCAACCGGCCTAATGAAGAAATTTTGAAATAATTACTTTGAATAAGTAGGGACTCTATAGAAGTGGTGAAAAACTTGACCACAGTATCATATATCATGACAACAAGTTGCACATGATGGAAAATTGAAAAAAAAAAAAAAATCTTGCTCTGTCATGTTCATAAGAGCTGCAACATTTTGTTTGTTGCAGCCCTTATGAACATGAGTCTATTGAGCAGCTGCATGACATACAAAGCAGCGCTCAATCGGCTTTTACGCTGTCAGTGATTTCCATATTACTTTTTTTTACAGCAAGGGTAAGATTTTTGGCACTAATAGCTTCTCATACAGAGTAACAAACTTGCACATGCAAACAGAAAGAAGAAACACTTTAATTTAGAGTGTAGCTGCAGTTTACAGCTGGAGGGTAAACTGCAGCTACACTCCAGCTGCAGTTTATTTCCTTGAAAATAAAATATGTTGTTAATAGTTGTCCTATCTTAACTCTGAGAAGGCAATACTGCAGTCAACAATGGAGTACTATAGACACCATCTGCTGATAGCACAATATTGACATGCAAGAAGTCACAAGTAGTGCAGACAGCTTGAAGTCATGCTGCAAATAAAAGCAATTCCTGGAAGAAAAGGCTTCAAAACAAACAGCTGGTGTGAATGCTTCAGCTTGTTTAAAACAGAAAGAAAAATGAGTTTGCAATTACTTTCAAATATTGTTTCATTTGTTTATATTACTTTCAAACAATTTTGAAAGTAATATAAAATATCTTTTTTCTATATTGTAAAAAAAAGATATTTGCTCTCTTACAGATTTCTGCTGTTTTTTTTTTTGTTTTTTTTTGTCAAACATAAATATTTCAGACCATTTAGAAATGTTTTTACATCAGACAGACAGGATTATCTGAGTAAATACAAAAAGCATATCATTGAAAAAAAAAAGTTATCCAAGCCAACCTGGAATCACACAGCATAATTAGACAAAAACTGTTTAATTACTGCTGGGCCTGTATGAATCAAGAATTAATCTAAAAACAATGAGATGAGGAATTAGGTTATTGACAAATGTCAGTCTAGAAAGTAATTTCCAACACTAGTTTTAATAGTCAACAAGACATTTGGAAAATGATCTGTCAAGACAAAAGAGGAACTTTGTGGAAGTTGATTGATACATCTGTAAAACTTGCTGTGAGTGACTGAAACTTGAATTCTGCTCGAGTCTTGAAGGACAGCGAGTCCCTGTGGTCGGGGATAGACAACGGACGGAAAGACGGAAGGTTTAGGAGAGGCGTGGATAAAGTTAGACATAAATTGCTTTAAGTTTAAAGACCTGTGATTGTTTGTGCTCAAAACATTTCCAGTGTGCAAAAAAAAAAAAAAAAGAAAAAAAATTAAAACCTCAGACAAAGTGTCTGGTAAAACTGCAAGAACAGCAGAAGTTTGTAAATGGATGGAGAATTTCTCCCATGGATGGCTCTCTATGGTAATGTTTTAAACCTTAATACTTGTTATTGTGGTGCATGCAGGGTGCGGTCGGAGATATGGATATTATGCTTCCCAAGCCGGACCCCTGCTGCTTCTAATGAGGCCCGGAGATCTTCAGGCCAAACCCAGCGGTCTCTGTCTGGTCTCTGTTGTCTGTGAGGGAATTCACATGTAAACAGACGAGACATCTCCGGACATTTAAAGGAAATGTGGGATCGTCAGCCATGAGGCCAAAATCTGTTTATCTAGCTGCTGATATGCATTAGTGACAGGGATTCCGTTATAGGAAAGTGGAACTGCTCACAAATATACAAGTTCAATTGGTTGCAAATGTGCAAACACAGTCAAGCTGTGTTTTCACTGTCTACTCACCCACTTGTTCCCCCCACCTCTCCCGTTAGGCCCCCCACCCTTAACCTTCACCCCTCAAGACCCTGCATTCCCAGCATTGTCAACACTGAGGCTACAGGGCATGTAGCATATTGAATCAAGCTACATGCGGGACCCCTCGTGGGGGCCGCTCTACCAGCCTTCAGTCATGTATTGTCTGCAATTAGACCTTGACTTTGACCTTCACCGTGTCTGTGAGCAATCGTAGCTCAGACGCTGAGTCTATGCGGGGTTTAGTACAGTTTTGTAAAGAGGAATGAGCGAAATGAGGATTTCTCACTTTTTTTTTTTTTTAAACCACAAACTATAATGTATTTTATTTGTTGTTTGTTCCCAAAAGTATTTTTGGGATATACTTTTTGATCTGTTAGAGAATGACGCTTAGTGACAGAGAAATGAATTTGCGACTAATGCTGCCTGACCATGTAGATCCACTGCTTCTACTCCCTGTGCTGGATGTCTAGATGTCTATTATAGGTGCATTTTAAGCTTAATAAAAGTGTCTAATTTCAAAACAAAGGAGAGGGACACATCCAGCCACAGCACGGCTGCAAGCCTAGACATCCAACAGAAACACAGCAAGGCCAGGAGACTGGCCATGCGTAGCGTCGTCCTTTGTATGAAGGCGCAGTACTCGCGACCCTCTGTGTAGATTTTGTAATATTTGTCCTCTGCACATTGCATCACCTGGACATCTGGTCACCGCGTGAACACCAATGTCTTCATTTCACAGATACAGCAGTGACGATGTGGCCGTAAAGTAGGTGCTGTTTGTGTTCTTTAAGTCGGACAGGGAACACAACAAAGCCTCATGTTCTGCAAGATCATTACAGGGTCACACAACAGTGGGTTGTTGTGCAGATGCATGTGACGACTGACTGAACATGCAGGGCACCCTGCAGCTGGAAGGTGGTGCAATTCCTGCAATTCAACAAACTCTTCTAAAATGCTCAGGTCTTCAAAAATAATTATGAGCACTGTAGCTTAACATTAGCCTGCTGCGTCTATTCCCAACCCAGTTATTGTTGTGTGTTTAGCATTATTACTCTGTTGTAGCAAAAATGAACCCTCTGATGCAAAGCATCACCCTACTATAAAACAGAAGAACTTAAAATATTAAGTAAACTACCTGGTCTAAATCTCATAAATGCGTCATTTCTACAATTTCAGACGAAATCAACAATCAGCTGGTTGAGACTTGAACACAATGGGTGTGCTAACAGAATAATAGTGCAAAACATGAATAGAAATGTTAATTTGTTGCTTTCTTTTAAACTGGTGTGATTAAATTTGACACTTTGTGGATTAAAAAAATACACTATACAAATAGTACTTTGGCACCAAAATATTCCAAATCTCTATATTTAAATGTTTAGCTATTAATTGAAGTTTCTCAGTTGTTTGAAAATCTGACACAGATCATTATCAATATCTATATAGTTGATACATTAAAAAATATTCTGAGCTTGATTATTGTCAGATTGAACAAGGTAACTTTGAAAATTCCAGCAGTGCTGCTGAAGTTATGTTGTCGGGAATTACTCAAATAAAAAATGGTCAATCTTCTGTCTGAATGAAAAGGAAAACAAGAAAAGAAAAACATAAAATACAGTCCATTTAAAATAAAGGATGAGGAAAACAGATTGTTTCATTTACCATGCTTTATCAAAGAACAGTTAAAGGTTTCCAGAACAAAATCACAATTTTAACAGTGCCTATTTATTAGATTATTTGTACATGTATACAGGTCCTACTGTATATAAAAATATCAGACTCTGGATGCATAGGTTAATTCCAACTGTGTTCTGTTTTTTTGAAATAATGTGCAACCAACAAGCACAACATAGGCATCCCCTTTTCACAAAGTCAAATTTTCTTAAAAAATAAAACAAAAGCAAACTTCACTTAGCATACATTGTTTCAGTTCACAATGTCTGCTTTGTTATTTCAAGCTCCAGCTTCTCGCGCGTGGCATAACTTCTCATAATGTCGTCCCTCTCTTCTTACTGAAACACGTTCCTCTTCCTTCACATTGCACTTCAACAAAAGCATTTCGGGTCTTTCGGTGATGAACTCCTGCACAACTGCAGATTTTTTTGACACAAAACAAACAAACAAACAAACAAAAAAAAACCCGGCCAAGCTGGTAAACAATACACACAAACACTACCTAAAACCCAAATTAAAACAAAGAGTTAGAGGCTCAAGTAGATTCAGAGAATTGAACTCTCACCACAAGGTAAGATGCTGATTGTAAGACATGTTTAGTGTCCATTTGCTGAACTTTAAACAGGAGCCCCAGTAACATGTTAACATAGGCAGCGTAAACAAATCCGCTAACTAACACAAGTGTATGTCTTTAGAGTAAATATGTTTTTTCCTCAGCGTTCAAGATATTCTTCAAGTCAAATTCAAAGTGAACTTTTTAAATTGTCAAGCTAGAAAAAGTGTCAAAGGCAAATATGTTAGATCTGAAATAATGATTCAAAAAGAGGACCAGAGTGGCTTTGAACAGATATTTATATTATGCGTAGTCCTCAACAAGAGCAAAGAATATCATGGCCAAGTTCCAAGAGAAAACTAAATCTGTATGTTTTCCTTTAGCATTTGTGAGAAAACAAACATGAAAACAAAGCTACATTCTCCTCTAAAGCAGTGATAGGTTTGTTAGTGACATTATCATCTTTGCTGGCTAGTTCGGTTTATTTCTTTCTTTTTTGGTCTCAATTCTAAATCGACACTAAAATTGACAGAAATTGAAAAATATTTAAGACAAGGCAGGATTTAAACATTTTAAGTTGAAACCTAATACACATTTGCTTTGCCACCAGAATGCAAGATGTGGCTCTGCTCTGAAAACTGAAGTATGATTCTGGCTGCTGAACATAAACCAGTAGCAGCAATGTAGTGTTATGTTAAGAAACAACAACAAAAAAAAATAAAAAAAACAGCTCCGGTGTTATTCCTTCACCACAGTGTACAGCTGAATTATTTCAAAAGCGGGAAATAAGTTTTCTTTAAATCATCTCTGAGGGGATGCAGATGAAAATATACTTGAGGCCAATAAATGTACTACTCCTAATTAAGTGAGATAAACTTTGCTTTCATTTGGCTAATAACAGATATCGTCTGTGAGAAGACACTATGGTTTATGCAAAGAGCATGTGTGCACAACCAAGACTATCGGATATGACTGTAGCTCATTCTGTCAGAAGTTGCTGTGTGGTCCACAGTGCTGCAGCTCATCAGGCATGGTGGTCTGATGATGATCTTATGTTAATCCTTCCTGATGTCCTCTTGGCCAGTTTTCCACATTAAAAACTTGTCCTTATAAGGCGATCGCAGAATCCAGCCCGTTAGGAAGACAAGCCAACGTCCCCCTCTGTTGACCCACTTACACCTTGGCACAAAGTGCAGTGGGAGGGCATGATAAAGGGGAAAAAAAGAGGGGTCAAATACGTTGCACATATTCAAGGATACCATGCATCAGCTTTCACCTGGAACTGATTCGGGTACACTAAAGCAGCAGCAGCAGCAGGCCCAGAAGAGGACAGGAGGAGGACAATAGCTACAGTTGTACAAACAAATCCCAGCTGGAATATTGGTCAAACATCAAAGCTGGAACAAAGGAGCCGGGCAGGGCGACTATCTGAGGTTGCTCGAGGGAAGCTACAGAAGCCCGTCGTCGTCAGGGAGACCTCTGGGTCTGGGTTTGCTTCAGTAAGTGAGGCGAGAGGCCTTCATGTTGTAGCAGGGCCTGTCTGTCAGGCTCCCCGTACCAGAGAACAGGGACAGGCCTTCTGCTTTCTCCAGCACAACCTCCAGCTCCTGGAAGTCCTGCAGCCGAGCCACGTCCTTGTCCTGAACAGGAAGGACAAATCGGTTGAAATAAAGAAGTTGCTGCCTTATAAAAACACCAGTGCATTAATGACAATGTTGTCTTGAGAAAGGTTGGTGTAAGTTTCTCAACTATGAGCTGCCAACCTTGAAAAAAACAACGACCTTAGATTAGGACAATTTAAGTGTTTAAGGAGAGTAAAAAAGTTTTGAAATTAAGGTTGAGTTACTGCGGTAATATTACTAATGTAATAGACTTTTAGGAAGCTTGCCTGTGGTTCTGTCTTTTACAATTGGATTTAAAAATACTACCTTTATCAAGCAATGTTCAGAAGAAATGGTTGACTTTTTAATCACGTAATTTCAATTAGGGCTAAAACAATTAACTGTGGTGAATCGATTATTGAAATAATTGCCAACTAATTTAGTAATCTGTTAATGGATACCTGGAGTAAAAAGACTCAAAATGAATGTCCCACTTGGTAAAAGAACAACACATTCAGTCTTAAATTGTACAAAAGTTCTATAAGGTTTGCATTTAAAATATATATAAAAAAACTGATAAAAATGTTATACCCAGAACTCAGGTGGTATAATTTTAGATTCACCTGGTTCAATTTTTTTGAAGTCCTATTAAAAACCTTTTGCTACCCAATTATTATCCAGAAATGAATCAACAAATTAGCTTAACACCATACTGATGCTAAGACAAGTAGAAAGGGTTAAGCTTTTCACATGCCGATGTTAGAAATATGTTTTTAGCTATAGATGGATGCTTTGCTACAAACAACCAAACGTTCAATAATGGACTGCTATTAATGCATTTCAGCCAATAAAATGTGTATTTTCTTATTTTAATGTATTTCTAATGTATAAAAAAAGTCTCAAAAGATTAAATGAAAAATCTGCAGAATTTTTTTTTATTCAATTAATCAACATAATAATCAATTGCTAAAATAATTATTAGTTGCAGCCCTAATTTAAATACACTTCGATTTGCAGACAGAATTTTTCTTTAACAATACATGTATAGCAACGCATGAGGACATGATCCGCAGCGCAGCACGTCTCTGTCGGCTGTACCTTTCTTAACATGGTGTTTGGCAGCTTGCGGATCTTCTCCACATGTTCAGCGCTGATGTCCAGCTCGCGGCAGCAGACTCTCAGGAGGGAACGGTAGGTGAGCTCCTGACGATCCAGTTCTACTTCGATGAAGTCGTTCTCCCGTGCATTTGGGTTCTGGATTCGAACCTTCAGAACCAACTCTAAAAGAAAAGAGCGAGCGATACCTCCTTATTACGTGCACAATACGGCTTATTTAACAGACACAATGGGATCTCAGGATTACTGAGTCACCAGTTTATTATCGTCGTGTAATAAAACAAAGCGACCTTGTCGGACCAGATAAACTTCTCTGCATATTTGTTTCTATGGTAGGGGTCAAAGGTCACATTAGGTGATGTTACACCCACTTAGAGCCTTTTCTGCTTCAGCAAGTTGGATGCTGCTGATTCAGTATTTTGTTCATATAAAGACGAAACAACAAACAAGTAGTAGCTTAACCCACCTTGTACATTAACAGGAAAGGTGCTGGTGAAAAAGAAAGGCTGAAACGCTGGCATGGGCCCATTGGCCTGGTTGTAGCTCAGCTGCTGTGGAATAGACTGCTGCCGGCTCATGGTGGGGTTCGCGCCGGCCACCGGAGCCTGAACCTGTGTGCCGCCGCCGCCACCGCCGCCGGTCAAGCTTGGGCGCGGCGAGGCCAGCGGAGGCGAGCTCACAGTACCGTTGTGGGCCACCATGTGGGAGTAGTCGGCATGGTTGACCAGGTGAGGCTCCACCGAGAGGTCAATAGGCACCGTGTGGTTCACAACAGTGTGGCTGTGGGACGAGGCCATGCTGGCCGACACGCCGTTTTGCTCAGGCACAGGAATGAATTCAGCGGCTGGAGGTTGGCTGTGATTGACGGCGGGGTTTGGTGAAGGGGCGGGCCCGTCACACACCATGCTCTGGGGTTTCTGGAGCTCGTCGGTGGAGGACAGTGAGGCCGAATCGCTCTGCGTGTCTTCGGTGTAATCTCTAGAGCCGTTCTGTGTGAGGGGCTGGATTTGGAGGATCTCTGACTTATTGTCCATCTTGGAATACATGAAGGGAGGGTTGGAGAGGTAATTTGGGATGATTGGTAACTCAGGCTCCTTCACCTCAGGCACTTCCTCCACCTCAACTATGGAAGTGCACAGACAATCATTATTTATTAAAGGGTTGGCATAATGACAAAGATGATACTTTAATAGACATATTTATTCAAATAATGGCATGGGGTTTAACTGAACATAGCAAAACTGGAACATGATAAGAGCAAGAAGAACATAAAAAAAGATATAACCTCCCAAGAGTCTCTTGATCTCTGGTTTAGATGTAAGCTGAGAGGCGAGCTCCTCTTTAGCCGTGAGGATTTCTTTGTCCGCTCCACAACTGAGTAAGTAGGACACGATGTGCTTATGGTTCCTCTTGCAAGCCCAGTGCAGGCATGTCCTGGTGGAAGAAATCGAAAAGCAAAACTGCTTATTCCATCCGTTCATGCTCGGCAGCTTCCTTGTTAAACAATCTAAGAAAAATATGTCTACATTTATCATTTAAAAACAAACAGGCTGCTGTTAGACCATGAAACCTGAAAATCTAATATATCCAGATGGTGCAGTGTAGACGAGCTATCTCTAAACTGAAACTAAAAGTGTCACGTTTAATTAAACAACAACAAAAAAAAGCTCGCATTGTAATGCCAACCATTCTTTCCCATCTGGAAAGAATTCATTAACTCGAGGTATTTTTAGCATTATGCTATACAAAAATCTAAGATAAATATTATACATTTTCTTTCAAGTAAAATTTCCTAATCCTTTGGGATTATTGGTAAACATTGTGTAGTTTACCAGAGGTGTTTGAGAACGCTCTATAATTTGATCACTTATATTGTAACACAATAATGGGAGCCACATCTTTGGTAAACTTTTTGTTTTGCACAATAAGTTGTTTCATTTAGAATTTGGTCATCAGAACCTTTTTTTTAACGCCACTCAAAGTTCATCACGATTTTTGTTGTCTATATAACATTTATATTCACCAGTCTCATCACTTGTTTCATGCAAAATGTTGTTCAGATTAATAGTAATGCATGCAATCACATCAAGCAAGTAAAAACAAAAACATTTCTCCATCCAGAGTTTCAAACAAGGCTTCATTTCATTAATTAAACAATTGCATTTTTTTTTTTTTTCCATTTGATGTCAGGGACCTGGAAAAAAATTATGTTAAATCATACTCGCTGTTTTAAAATCTCGCAAGATTTTAAAACATAGGTTAAGAACATGTATTTTGAGCTAGACAACCAACAGTCGACCAGTTTATTTATTTAGACTTCAGATTTATGGACATTTACATTTTCTTAAAAATACTGCTTAATTTTATTCTTTACATCTAATTCTTTAAATGTGCAACCGAGTCTGCTTAATGTATTTTAGTATCAACAGGTGCACCTCAATAAATGAGCATATCACCTAACAGGTTATGATTTTATAAATGATAACATAGTTTTATATTTCAACAATTAATGATTATGATTTACAGTTAATGGGAACCTGTAATACAGCTTCTCAGACAATTGGGACAATTCAGAGGATCAAGTAAAAATAAATAAATCAATAAATAAAACTTAACAAAGAAATGCTAATGTTATGGCCACACTCTTGGCTATTGACTGCTGTCACAAAGGTTCACTCCTGGTAGTAGTGTGATAAAAAAGGTGCACAAACGGGGATATTCGAGGGTTTAGGGGGAGATTTACAAGACTTGCACTGCTGCAGGGGTTTCAAGAACCACCACACACAGACGTATCCAGGATACGAGCTTCAGCTGTGGCATCCCTTGCGTCAAGTCTCTCACACACACACACACACACACACACATGTCTTATCAGGACTAAAGAGCTGTAATTTACTGTAGCTAATAAATTTTAATCTACCCTGATTAAGGTGCAGTGTGAATTATGTAAGTGTGAGAGGTCACCACAATACCCACTGTTAAATAGATACAAATCTGTAGTACATGAGAACATTGTCCTACATGTTTCAAAAATGTCCTCCCTGAGACACTCCCACATGTGCCAGCTTGGTAACTAAAAAGTTACTGCGAACACTGCTTATGTAATTGTCTGATTATATGAGAAAGTAACTTCTACGTTTCTATTATCTGTAATCTATAACAACTGCAATTAAAAGAAAAACAAATGCTAGCAATAGAATTCTAATAAATATTTTAAATGAATTTGAACATTTTTCATTTTAATTGCTGAAATAAAATTTGAAATCTAATTTATTGAAATGCACCTGATACCATATTCGATCCAGAGTCTTTATAGAATGGGTGTCCACCTCCAGCTCTCAAGGACCAGTTTAACATGCGGCTCTCCATTAACTCAATCTCAACATGTCAAAGTTCTGCAGAGGCCTGGTAATGAGCCATTTTTTTTTTTTTTGATTCAGGTGGGTTGAACCAGAGAGAAAACATAAATGACACCAGCCCCACTTGAACATGCTATCCTTTTGGATCCGTTGTGATAGTTTTACTGTAGAAAATAATATATTTGAAGTCATGCATCCTTATAAAAGCAACACTGGGATCCAGAGTGATAAAGGGCATTTCGACAGACTCGGAGCTCTACGGGTCGGAGAAGCAAAAGGGGCAAGGCTGACTGGTTAACAGGCTTAGTGTCGCCTAATAGGATAACGCTGACCATTTTTATCCCTACAACGACGCACTTGGCTCAGTGACTCCTACGAGGGTTTCAATTGGTGAAGCTAAGCACAAAAAAAGTCAGTCACAAACTGTGGTAATTTACTAGAAACACTTACCACCCGTTGATCTCGTTCTGTGAATTAACATTCACCCCGCTCTCCACCAGCGACCGCACTTCATCGATATCCCCGATGGCAGACGCTTCTCTCAGTCGCTCCTGTAATTCTTTATCCAACGAAGTCGTGGACATTTTGGCACAAACAGCTAGCGGAGTGAGACCATAGGACGGCAAAAGTGGCTCGCCAATAATATGGTCTTACACTGTGTTCGCTAGTAATGTCCGCACAGGTCCCGCTGAGAGACTGGTCAGCTAACCGGCTAACCTTACCTACTAATGGCTAGCTTGACAGGGGATGCTAGCTTGTGACAACAAATAGCTTCGGCTAACGTAACTTCGTTTTGAAGAGTACTCCAAATCCTCAGACTGGAGTTAAACACTCAACATTCAAATATGGTGTTAGTTCATGTCATACTACCAATGACTATACCCAGCCCGGGTCATTCAGACAGTAGTGACGGTGTCCTGTCAGTCTCAAACACCCACCGCCTGTTCGTCGAGTCGGAGGGGTTAGGATGTGACAACATTATGCACCCAGGTATTTGGTTCCACTTTCTCATATTTTAGCTCAATATACTGTTGTTACATTAATCTTTATTGATATTTTTCACAACTTTGTCTGGTTAACAAATAAATCCGATCTTTAAAAAAAAACAAAAAACAAAAAAAAAACGAGTTAAATTAGCCTATTAAAACTACACGTGTATATGTATCTTTTTAATGCATTATTTATATATATAAAAAAACTGTGAATTATTTTTAAACGAATGCCTACAGCATTCACACTAATAAAACACATATAAATAAACATTACGAATTATTGTAATGTTTATTACAATCTAATATAGGTAAATGACTATTGCATCTCCAAAATGTGACCACTAGAGGGAAATAAATATCCACATGCCAGGGCAGCCGCTACCCTAGATCTGATATAACATAATCAGGTTTTGTTGTTGTTGTTGTTGTTCTTTGATAATTAGAAACAGTAAGAGACGATCATTCCTGTTCATTAGCATCTAGA
Source organism: Poecilia latipinna (assembly GCF_001443285.1). Taxonomy (NCBI): domain Eukaryota; kingdom Metazoa; phylum Chordata; class Actinopteri; order Cyprinodontiformes; family Poeciliidae; genus Poecilia; species Poecilia latipinna. The sequence continues at coordinate 107,842 of NW_015113125.1, read as the reverse complement.
ATAACTATGAAAAGCCTTGCATAAGCTACATTTAATTTTCCTATGAGATCAATAAAGTGTGATTGACAGTCAACCAATTACTATCAATTTTCCAGGGCACAAACTTAAAAATGTAGGCTATGTATTGTGATGATAAACTTAGTAGAGGCAATATGAAATGTAAAAAATGCTAACCTTTTTGAAGGTGCACTAAAGAGTAAACACTAACTACCAAATACTCAAGCTAACCAGTCAAGGCCATAATTTTGATATAGAATAGATAAAGAAGGGTATAATTTGATCATTTACTTTACAAACGAAACCCTTATTTTAAGGCGAAACTGACCCAAAGTCATGCCACAGCAATTAATTAAGATTTAAGTCTGAACTTTGACAAGGTCATTTTAAAAATGTTTTAAAGTCTTTTCATATTTGTCCTAACATGAACACAAAGTTAATAAATGAACTATATGTTCTTTAAGTTCTAAATGAGTCATTGAATTGAAATGTTTGTAGATTCCAAAGCCCTGTAACATTTTAGAGTCTGATATGTCACTGAATTTTTTCCTCATCTCTTCCGCAGTTTTGTTTGCCAATATAATGTTGCTTTTTGATATATTTTAGCCTATTTTATGTTTTCAGAAAGGTTTTATGATCTCTTGATTGATTCTACAAATCAGACAGTATTCAGGTTCAGTCAGTTCCATTCATGCTGTAAACAGCTTACCTTATTTGGTTCATTGTTGACGTTGAAGCAAGCAAGTGGTAAGCTGTGTTGTCTGACTTGAAGTTTCAAAATTACATTTTGTGTGTACTCTTGTCATGGTTTTATATGCTCTGAAACATTAAGTATAAAAGCAATAATAATCATAGAAGAAAAAATCTGTAAGATGCAAAATAAATAAATAAATAAATAAATAATTGCACAGTTTATAAGACATTTGCTCACAACAGTGGGACCATGCGTGGGACTTCACTGAACTCTGCATCCGTTTTTGCATCCGGTTCAGACTGACCTTTTCATAGACAAGCCGTGAGCGGGCGTTGTTGCTTGCTACAGCGTCTGCCATTTTGGTTAGAAATACTTAGCGTTGTATTTGGAATAAATAGGCTCCTCGGGATACACAGCGGTACTCCAGAAGAAGGCACCGCAGTTCTATCAAAATGCTGTCTGCAGCCCAGTTACTCGATGAGTTAATGGGCAGAGACAGAAACTTGGCCCCTGATGAGAAGCGCTCCAACGTGCGATGGGATGACGAGAGCGTAAGTTAGCATGTAGCTAACCTTAGCTTCGAAAATGTGATGAGCTAACATTTTTTTAGGCAATGCGTGATGTCTAGCATCATGTCTTATATGGTTTGGGACTCGACTGGCTTCTTCATCTGGGATTTTCGCTTTAAGTTTAATTTAAAACGTTTTTTTCTAATTAGGTCTTAGGAGACACTGCGGTATAGGTACGCATGTTAGCGGTATTAACGTGAAATTGCTAACGGTTTAAGCTAGGCTAGGCCAGTGGATCACAATGAAGGATGGCAACGCTCTCGTTAAAACAAGGTTTTTAAAGCCTCAAGACACCCGAGAGATACTTTTAGATGTGTCATAATCAAGTTTTGTCAGATTAGACACTTTTCTCAAATATGTGCACTTCGAATAAGTAACTTTAAGTCTTATGTCTTGAAAGAAATTTCTGAGTGTTAAGATCACGTGTGGGTTTAAAATGAGAGCTACCGCTAAAGTTTGTTGGTAGTTTGTTTCCCTCGTTTTACACTGAAACCAGTGAGAAGTTGTTATCCAAGTCACAGAAAATGTTTGGTATGTTGCTCTAAAACCTCAAACAAAAATCTGTTTAGTTTTTCAGATGTTAAAATGAGCTGGCTTGTTACGGTGTTTTATTCAAATAACCAAATTAGTTATATGTTTTATAAAAAATATATATATATATTATAAAAAAAAAAAATCAGTGACTGAGATTGTTATGCCAGGAAATAAAAAGAATATATGTTTTTTTTTTTTTTTAAATTCGGATTTGTTTTTGCTACATGGATATTTCACATCTCTAAATTATAGATGTAGTTTATTTGAAAATAATAAATCTACACTTCAAGCTAATTTTGGCACATTAGTGTTGCATCACTTTAATTAAAAATGGATAACGAATCATTTTATACATTTTGTATTTTAAAGAAGCCAAATAAAGTTGCATTTTTAAGGCAGTGGTGCGGGTTTTAGCATAATCAAGCAATTTGAGCAAAATGGGAAGACGCAGACTAGTTCCTTTTCCGACCTAAAGAATCTGCTGATTCTTATTTTCTTTAATATGGTCAGAGGGAAATATTGTATTATTGTTGGTGACATTTGATGCAAAAACACTGACATCTGAATTGCTTTGGAGTAAAGTTGACTTTATTTTTGTTTGTGTATTGAATTATACTAATCAAAAGTGTGCACTTCTCCTTCCGTGTGCTTGCACTGATTATGCTTAAGAGATGTCCGAAATAGTTTTCGACTTGAATGAATGAAAACCTCGATTTTCAGAGTTTTACAATTCTTCATGAATAGTCCTTAGAATATAAACTTAAGGGGGGGAAAAAAAAAAAAGTTTTATATTTCTGTTTTTCTCTTTAGGTTTGTCGATACTATCTGTGTGGCTTCTGCCCAGCGGAGCTGTTCACAAACACACGCTCTGACTTGGGTAAGTGCCTAAAGAAAGAATAATAATAATTGAATACTGTAATAATGTAGTGTAATGAGGCATTTCTGTTTTGTTCCAGGTCCTTGTGAGAAAATCCATGATGAAAATCTAAGGAAACTGTAAGTTCTGCTGAAGATTTTAGTGTTTTTTATTTATTTATTTTTTCCAGTTGGGTGTTTTGACCTGACAAACTTCTTTCTTGCCACAGGTACGAGAAAAGCTCTCGGTTTATGAAAGAAGGCTACGAGCGAGAATTCCTGCGGTATCTGCAGTCTCTCCTGGCGGAAGTGGAGCGGCGGATTCGTAGAGGACATGCTCGACTTGCGCTCTCCCAAGCTCAGCAAAATGCAGGGGTTTGTAATTTTATCATAATTTTTTTTTTTTCACACAAATATGCAGTTTTACCTATTGTGAAAAAAAAAAAAAACACAGGAAAACAAATTCACTGTTTGCATGAGATATTGCGGTTTTATTCCCTCAGGGCCCGGGTCCATCTGGAAAGAATGAAGAGAAAGTTAAAGTTCTGACAGAGAAGATAGAAGACCTGGTTTTACAGGTTTGCAACTAATTTGTTGATAAAATTGAATTGTAATAGATTACCAAGATTTCCTGTTTTCTCAGCTAATAAACTGCAACATGGGTTTTCTCTTCCTCAGATTGAGGAACTGGGGTCGGAGGGCCGTGTGGAGGAGGCTCAGGGAATGATGAAGCTGGTGGAGCAGCTGAAGGAGGAGAGGGAGATGCTGAGCTCCACCCCCTCGGTGAGTCAGCTAACGCCGGCTAATCGGCCTACCGATGCAGCTCAAGATAGTAGGTGTTGCTTGTGTAACACCGTTTGTTTCCAAACAAGAGTTTATCCTACGATGTGCTGAAATACATCAATCCAAAACGAATTACGTTTTTATTAATTATGGGGTGAAACTAATATTTTGCTTTTTTTCTTTTCTTTTTTTAAGACTATTGAGAGCTTTGCTGCTCAGGAGAAACAGATGGAGGTGTGTGAGGTGTGTGGGGCCTTCCTCATCGTGGGTGACGCACAGTCCCGGGTGGATGATCACTTAATGGGCAAACAACACATGGGCTATGCTAAGATAAAGTCTACTGTAGAGGAGCTTAAGGTAACATTATGAAATGCCTAAGAGAAGTAATTTGGATGCTTTTGGTTTCGACTTTCACCCAGTTGGGAATTGTGTCCTCAGGAAAAACTCCGACGTCGCTCTGAGGACCCTCCAGGCGAGAGCCCCACTGTCAAACGGGACCGAGAAGAGCGAGAGCGCGAGAGGGAGGAGCGGGAGAAGAAGCGCAAAGAGGAGGAAGAGAAGGAGAAGGAGCGGGAAAAGGAGAAGGAACGGGAGAAGGAGAGAGAGCGGGAGCGCGAGAGGGAGCGAGACAGGGAAAGGGAGCGAGAGCGGGACCGCGACAGACGGGCCAGGCGAAGCCACTCCAACAGCCGCCACTCCAGCCGAACGTCGGAGAAGAGGCGCAGCAGATCCCGCGACCGCCGGCGGTCTAGAAGCCGAGACCGGGACAGGGAACGGAAGCGCAGCAGGTATTGTCGATTATTATGCTTTTTTTTTCTTCTTCTTCTTTTTCTCTATATCTACAATCAGCTAAGAAATGGGATTAACATTTTCAGTTGGATGAATTATTTCACTCTTATAAAAAGATATTTAGCATCATGAAAAGGATTTTAGAACAATACTTTTGACCGTTTCCCCCCAACAACAGACTTTAAACTATAATAAAATTAGAATTTACAGAAAATCCGAAAACTGGCGTGACGAAATCGGTTAACGTTTGCCATCTCAAAGCAAGAACATTGTAGGAAGACTTGCTTACATTACGTGCTTCGATATGTCTCACTTCAAATTGAGTGTGTAAAAATCAGTTTTTCTTCAACTCGTTCTCCCTCTTTCTTCAGGAGTCGTGACAGAGAGAGGAGGCGCAGTCGCGAGCGATCCGACAGAAAACGTCGCTCCCGCAGCCGCGACAGGAGGAGGTCGCGTAGCTCAGAGCGCAAGTCCCACCGCCATCGCAGCCGGAGCCGCAGCAAGGACAGAGACAGAGAAAGAGACAAGGACAAGGATAGAGACAGAAACAGAGACAAAGGAAGGGACAAAGACAAAGAGCGGTCATCAAAAGAAAAAGGTAGGAACCTGTTTTCCTCAGCTCAAAAAGCACCAGACTGAAGATTTTTGTCATCCAGTTCTTGGTAGAAAGAGAAAAACGATAAATCCTGCAAACGGAAATAATTGAGCTAGTTTTAATCCATCATGCAATTAAACATCTGTAAAGATCAAAAATGGCTTATTGGAGTCTGAGCTTGTGCTAATTCCCCCAGAAGAATAATTAAACTTATGGAAGAGATAGAAAGCTGGTAGAGACTTAAGCCCAGTGGTAATAAAAATCCTACTTTTCAGGTTTACATTTGTGAGCAAAAAAAAAAAAGTATATATATTTTCACTTCTACTTGTGCGTTATGTTCTACTTTGTTTTGGCCTGAATAACAGGCTTTTTCAGCGAGTTATTTTCAGACTGTAATAATCGGTCAACCGCTGAATGCCTGTACCGTTTTGTCAGACCGTAAGGCGACAGAGGAGAAGAGCAGCTCTAAGAAAGAAAGCGACGCGGCCACCGTTAAGGCTTCGTCGGAGCCGGAACCGATGCAGACCGAGGCTGCCGCCTCCTCCTCCCCCCCTCTGCTTAACGGCCAGCAAGAGCTCCTCCAATCTGAAGGTGACACTCAGTCCAATTAAAACTGATCTGATAGGACCTCAGATCAGGCTCAGGTAAGTGCGTCCTCCTCTTCACTCCCCCTGGCTCTCGACCTTCCCTCTCACACTCTCTCCCCTTTCCTTCAGTCCTCCTACCTCCCCTCCACCCCTCCCTCTCTGCCCCTTCCATTTCCCACGCTGTTTATGTTCAGTTCAATGCCTATGATTTTTTTTTCCTTTCCTTTTTTTTTTTTTTTTGTCGTATGTACTATATGCAAATATCTTTATCCTGTTTTTGATTAGTGCATCGTAAGTATGCACTGAAGATGAAGGACTAGGCCCGATGAATGAGAAGAAAGTAGAAAACATTCACACAAAGCCAAGAGGGAAAGGCCAGTGTAGCCCTGAGCAAACATGCCCAGAGGTACCCCTCGTTTTGTATCGGTTTTTGATCCTTGCAGATGTTTAATTTCACTCTGTGGAAGAAATGACAGATCCAGTCAAATTTCTCTAGCTGTATATACATGTTTTTACCTTTTTTTTATTATTATTATTATTATTATTACTTTTCATTACATTTTTTTCTTACTCTGAAACAGGAAAACGTAGTAATTGCTGTTTTGTCCATTCAGGGAGGAAATTAAGTGGCTGTGTTTCCTACATGTTCAGATTTTACCTTTGGGAGTTTGCCCATTTTCCAGCTTACTGTGCCTGATAATGCCATGCACTGTGTTTTTTTTTTTTTTTTTTTTTTTTTGGGGGGGTGGGGGGGGGGGGAATAGCCTCTGGGGGGGGGGTCTTAACAACACTAACTGGAGGTGTAGGGTTTATCGGATGAATTGCAGCTGACTTCTATACCTCACACAGCGTTGGTGTTGTGAGCGAGACCCACATGAGAAAAAGGGCAAATTAAAAATCTTGGATACTCTCTGACTGTCAAACTGTGCAGGTACTCACCCCAGGTACTCCTTTCTCTACCCACATCCATTTCTGAATGCTGTTGCCTGTCTATAAAAAAAAAAAAAAAAAAACAACAACAACTAGCTACTTCTTTTAGAACATGTATCCATCGTGTGTATATTTTTAATTGTCTGATTTGCTGCTGTATTTGGTAACACGTTGGGGGAAGAAGAGTTATTTGAATGAATAATCTGAGACGACCTTCATGTCCTTTTGCCATTGGCTGAAATTGCCACAGACGTGTCCGCAGTATTATTATTATTATGCTCAAATTCTCCAACATGTCAGGCGTATTTCCACTTTGGCGAAAGGAATATTATATAGGTTTGTCATTAAAATAATGCTAAGTTTTTATTAACGTAAAGCAGGTGAAATATACCAAAGTAGCCAAATGTATTCAAAACCTGCAGTGTTTATGCAAGAAATCTAAACTGTTATTTGGTTTATAGTTTAATGGGACCATCTTTTTTTTTCTTCTTTTTTTTTTTCCCCACCAAAAAAAACAAACAAAACAAATTACCATATTTGAGCAGCAGATAAACATTTGCCTGCGTAGCTTGTTGTCTTTGCTACAAGCCCATGTCGTGGGACCCTTGCTAACGTTGTTTGTTGTGGCCGTTTTGCTCTGCAGGGGAAGCTGGAATGTCTTGAGGAGGAAGAAACTGAAGAGCACGCCCACCTTTACCCTGAACCTGACTTCGCTGCTTACAAACAAGGTGAACCACAGATGTGTAGGGGGTTATTTAATAAATAACCATGAAATGATATATCTCAATGAGGAGAGAGGGTTAATACTTTGATTTTAGTTTTTTGTTTTGTTTAATTGGCTGGATAAAAGGCAGTTGTGGTTCATCTCGTATTCATCTGATTCACTGGTAATAGATGAAAGCCAGATATCACGTGGAAAGTGTAGAAAAAGTTCTTAATGGGCTTTTTTTTTTTGTTTTGTTTTGTTGAAAATCTTTACACGTCCTATGTTTCTTGGCATTTAGTGGAAATTGAATAAAAACAGTGCTCGTGGTTTGTACTCATTTTGTCAGGTTCTACTTCTGACCTCTTTTTTTTTATTTTTTTTTTTTAAAAAACCTCAATTAAAAGCGTATGTACAATGTAAGATCCTTGACAGGGAGTGTTTCTTTCCTCCTCCACTTTGAGCTCATGGCTATTGCTCTTGTCCCATAAATGTAAAATATTTTGATTTTAATTCTCATCTGAAGCTCTTCATTATTAAAGATTTGTTTAAATTTTGCCTTGCTTTTAATGTACATGTTGTCATGTTAAATTAAAAGGTAAAATCTCGTCTTGTTTTTTTTTTTTGGGAGGGAGATTTTTTTTCTTTGTGATGAGTTCTATATTTGATAGATGTTTTGAAATATGCTTGGTAAGACAGGAAAAGAATACAAATGTGGCGATACGCCAAGTGCATCCGGTACCACTACCAGCAGTAGCAGACCCAATTACTTGAAGGTGAAGAAGCTGATGAAGAAGACTGGTTCAAGAAATGAATGAGCATAATGGACAACTTTGGGCATCCTCTTTCAATAAAACGGTACGTTTCCAGTCAGAGGCTTCACCAGGGCCGCTGCAACACCGACTGCTACAGGAGGTCAATTTGCCCACTGCCATCACCATCCTTGAGGAACCTTGGATAACAGCTTTAATTTGTGGGTTTTATCTAGCAACAGTGATGCAAACCTCTATGTTTTAGTATAATGTGGTATCGTATGTAAACATACAACTTAGGCTATCCTAAAAACTCGAGATCAATCTGATTTTCAGCAAGATAAAAATCCTCAGCAGGCAACCAGGATGGTTTAATTTTGGAAAATGTGTGCATTTCTTTACACCGTTAACCATATAGACTAGTCTTTCCACTAATTTCAGCATTCTGGTTTATGTTGTGATTAATTACAATCATTTCTGAAAATATTTGAATTCAGGAGTGACTAGTAGAACAGACCACAAACCCAGCTGTCATGACTTCTTCAAAAATGATGGCCATAATTAAAGTTCAATCTGACATTCATCCTGTTCCAAAACAGGCATTAAACAGATAACCAAGTTTTTTTTGTCTCTTAATGGCTCATTCCAGACAATGCTGAGCATATATTTTGTTAAGCCTAACTAAGGTAAATGTGTAAAACCACTTGCAGAGAGCTCTCTTTATTTTTAATAGAAAGCGAAATTTCTCTTTGATTTTAGAGGCTCCAGGCAGTTGGTCAGACAACCCCTAGAAACGGCATTATCCTCTATGAAGCACAGTCCTGCTATTGGAATGGCTCATACTCGTATTGGGCATATTTGACATACACTCGGAGTCATGAATCGTAATACATCCACATTCTTAAATAGTTTATGCTCCCTCGTGCTGAAGAGGAAGTTCCTATGAAAAAAAAAAACCTTTAAGCATCACTGACCTACAGGCATGCGGTCAGCATTTTGGTTCCTTATTAACATTATGGCGTTTCGTCAATCTTCAGACCATAATGGAAAAATTCTCTGTTTCTGAGGCAAAAAACCAGAGATGCAGAGGAATGTCTGTGTGCTCCAATTGCTCTGGCATACCTGTTTATAAATCCCAGAGGTCAGTTCTCCCCTGGTAACGCAGGTTTGAAGCTGTTCACAGAAAGTGTTTAGAGAAACATTAGTTCTGACAATTTAAAGTATTTTTACAGTTTCTGCAGATGGGTATATATATATATATATTTTCCCACCCGTCTCCCTTTTTGGTCAGGCACTTAATGAAACGTATGACACATAATATATCGTGTGTGCTAAATTTTAAATATTGCATTCTTGAATTTTGGAGGTTTTGATGCGCTGCAATGAGGTTTTGCATCTCATATTTAAGAAACGTAAGGTGAATTTTATGCTCTTCGATTACTTAACAGTAGGGGGCGTTATGTACCTGTTTTTAATTGAGATTCCTCACCGAGCTGGCAGTAGCATCAGCCTCAGAAGTGTAGAGAAGGAATGTGTTTGTGTATGTGTTGTCTTTTATTTTGTGCATGTTCACACTGGAACTGAGAAAAAAAAAAAACCTTTGAGGATAGCAACTCCTTTCTACAGTCTCACACTCAGGCAACATTAATGTCCCGTTCTACAACACCCAGTCTGCACATGTCATTAGCAAAGCAGAATTTCCCCAGGGTGAGAGTTGCAGCTACAGGACAAAAAAAAAAAAAAAAAAAGAGAGAAAAGAGGATAGAAACAATAGGGAGATAGTAAGCTGGGGAGGCAGGAGAAACCAAAATGTGACAGAAAAAGAGAGCATGGAAAGAGAGAGTTTAATGGGATGCTAAAAAAAAAAAAAAAAACCCACCCAAAGAAGAATGCCTTTGGATTCTCTAGTGTGATGTTGCAGAGAAATGCAGTGACTCTCAAGCAAAGTTTAAAAGACGAGAGCAACACAGAGGTTATTCAGGAGAAGGGAACTCATCAGGACTTTTTAGCTCGCTGTCTGATTAATAACCAGAACGGTTTTACTTGCTAACAGCTTATGTCAGTTGCCACTCAGGTTGAGATGAGGCAGAATAATTTCTCTGTCATTTGAACTGAACTCAAGTGTCATGCCCCGAAAGCTGCTTGACCAATTTTTTTTTTTTTCTCTCTCTGTAGCCAAATCAGATGTTCAACGCCAGTTGTTTCTCACTATTCGCAAATGAATACAACCTAAAAACGGTTTTAATCTCTAAGGTGACAGATGTCAAAGGAAACATGACAAAACTGCAGAGCAGAAAATAGGCGTGTCCTTTTCATTAAAGTCTTAAACATCTGTGATTTACGGAAGAGCGACCAATGCATGAAAATATATACATTTTACAAATCACCACAGGAATGAAAATGAAAAACCTAACAGTAAACTTCTCCCAATACAAAGTTAACTACAGCTGGGAGATGTTTAGTTTTTTTTTGTTTTTTTTGTTTTGTTTTCTAAGCAGAGGTGGAAGAACCTTGGATATTTTGTTAATGTTTATAACTTTAGGGATTATAATAGACAGTGACTTCACCGCTGCAGAAAGTTGTGGAACCTGCACTTCACACCTCCCTTATTGTCGTCTCAGCAGATGGCGTCACCTCAAGAAGGAAGCCAGAATCAACGAGCTGTCTGTTTTTATTTCTCTCTCTCCCTCTCTTACTGACCATCTCCTCCTTTGTGCTATCTCTGTTTTGCTTGGCCCCGTCTTGTGTCCTGCAGTGTTAGCAGTTCTGGCTCTTGAAGAGCTGCCCAGAGTCAGGAATGCAGTCACTTTGAGAGTTCAGGCCTCCCAGCTGAGCTTTAAAACCCTGTCTGCGTGAACTGAAACGCGTTCTCTCTGCTCATCCTCTGAAATCGCCACCAGAAATAGTGGGGAGGAGGATTGAATGGTGTAAAGTAGTGGAAGAAAGAAATGTTTCCAGAAACTCGACATTGTATTGTTATTATTATTTTTGTGTTAGACGCGTCATCATAAATTAGATAATGCACTGGGCGTCTGGTGAGCATTTTTGATTTATGTCAGATTTCAGAAAATAAAGTTGGCAAAGGGGTGGGACAAGTAATATAAAAGCTTTTAGGTCGAGGCTTTTTATGGGGAAATTGCAGCATGTGGTATGTGGATGAAATCACTTTCGCCACAAAAGGGGGCTATTGACCTTAAGAGCCCATAAACAGCACAGTTACAGACGCATATTTTAAGACGGGGAGAAGTAGCAAAGCATTTCACAACATGTAACCTTGTGTCCATGGGGCTGGGCACAGCTGACCTTGCCTAACTTCTAACACAAAAGTCAATGGTCTTGCAGAGTGTAAAAAAAAAACTTAGAGGCGTGTCCAAGTGTGCAGAGAGAAAGCCCGAAACTGCAGCGATACAATGACCAACAAAATATGATTTATGAGATACAGTGAAGAAAATAGAACGCTGCCCTCTAATGGATAGCTGAGTCATCAGATAATACCCGCTGAACGTGTCCAACGGCTTCATTTTAAAGGGTTTTATTAGAATCCCATTTCTTCAGCCAATATCGCCATGAATGATCACCTTTCAGTTCATTTATTTTTTTATTACATTGCCAGTTTTTTTTTTTTTTTTTCCATTACACCAATTACTTAATTTAACACCGGAATTGAAGTGCGTTTGATCTCAGTAATTGCAACGGGCCTAAAGAGTCCTGTGGTTATTTATGTGTAGAAGAAACATATTAGAGTAAATTCAAACGCATAAATCTTGTTCTAAATTATATTCAGCGTTAGCAGCGGAGGAAGATTTTGACCTTGTAGCCAAAAAAAAAATTGTGTTCCCACTTTTTGCTCTTCACAAAAGTTGAAATAGTTTCTGATCCAAAAAAAATTAAAGTTTTCTTACATAAAGAAGATTAAATAGAGTTAGCTAGTGTTTTGGCTTGATTTCCTTCCCAATGAAGACAAACTGATTTTTTATTTTTTTCATATTGGTCAAATTTAAAATAATGTGACGTGCATATATTTTTTCTACTTTATTTTTAGGTTTTGTATGTTTTTTTTTCCCCACTGGAAATAATTTTGTTGCCAGAAAGATTTTGTTTTATAACGACATATTTTTTTTTTTCTCAGAGAAAAACCATGCAGTCATATTGTCACATTCAACAAATTATTATCTGCATTCCATTGAGGATTGTTTGTCAGATTAACATGTACAGATTGTGAATATTCTGAACGTGTTTGGGTTCAGCTTGTTTTTTCCTCCAGCTGCTTCGTGTCAGGGGTTCCTGTTTCTCCACCTATACGCTGCTAAAGTTGTGCTTTAATGAAATATTCAGCAGAGTAAAGAGCAGCATTTAATTAATGATTCAAAGTGTGTTTGCTAATATTACTGCAAAAAGTAAAGCAAGTTGTACAACTGGCATGGCCATAGGCTAAACTTTAAATGTCATGAGACGCATTAGCTCTTAAAATTCTAAGTAGGTTTTAACTTGTGTTAGCTTTTTTTCATGATTGCTTTTCTGAGATCCCAAACATCGTCTCTCAATTATCCGTTAAGCATGTGTCTTTTAGTAAGAGTAGAAAGAGTAGTTGGTAAAAGAAATATATATTAAAAAAAATATTCTAAGAGAATATCTTTATTTTTGTAGATATTGTGAGCAAAAAGCTGAGAAGTCAATAAAAAGTTACATTTGTGCCTTATATGCTTATTTTGTTTTCATACACCTCTAGAATGTACTGAATAGAGTTATTTTATCTTTTTAATCACATCGACTTGCTTCCCCTGATTTAAATGTTTCCCAACTTTGGCAAACTGAGTAGCAACAATCAATTCAATCAATCTACTGAATTTGACTGCATTGTCATATAATTCTAGTTCAGTTGCATGAAATTGTATCTAATGAAGTGGGGTGAAACACACAGTAAAGCATTTTCCAGATTCAAATCCAAACTATTTTGTTTTTATCTGAACACAAACCAATTAAAGGAAGATGAGCAAACTACATTAAGTAAATGTAAGCATTAACTGTGAAGGTGTGTGAGGATAAAGTTTAAACATTTCACGGAAATGAGCTAAACTTAGTCATGCTTCTTAGTGTTGAGCTTCTGAAAATTGTGTAATCCTTAAGGGTTTGTTTCGCAGACATTCACTCCAGAGAAACCCAACAATCTAAAGTCAAGCAGCACCAGAGATGTTGAGTTTGTGTTATATTTCTGTGTTTAGTAGATGCTTAGAGTTCTCTACGAATCTCTTCTTTAAGAATACCTTTTACACATAATCAACCTGGAGTGTTAATCAGCCTCTAATCAGCATGTTTGTTTCACTCAGAAACTCTTCAGAATGTTCTCCTGAGAGAAACGCTGATGCCAGCAGTCTTTCCTGATCCCCCGTTTGTTCACAGCACACTGTCGCATGAATTATGTATCCGAATAATTAGGCCTGTCATTACGGTGTATGGTCAACTCCTCTCTGATGTACTTCAGTAACACAATAGACATTTTTATCTTCCACTTCCCCACCCCCCCCCCCCCCCCCCCCCTCCCCCGCCGGCTTCATTGGAGACTCTCTTATTATGGATGAGAGGGTATTTGTCGTACCCCTCGGGACGCTGCATGGCATTACGCAGGGGAGGATACAATGAAACAGCATGATAACAAGATAAAAGCCTCGTGTCGGACTTCAAAGAGGGGGTGGCTGCTTAAACACAAGCAGGATCAAACGTAGTCTGTGACGGGGTGATTTCAAAGAGGGGGCAGCTCTAGTTGAGGATGTGATGTTAACACTTTCCTACACCTCAGAATGTACCGGAAATGTCTATTTGTACATTAGAAGGGCTCTCATAATGGCTTTCTGGATGAGGGTTTATTTTTATTTTTTATTCTTTTGGAGGTTGTCTGACTTGATGAACTCCTGACCAGAGTATGGAATACTTTGTATCATTTCTTGCAAGCATTGTTTTATACATATGGCACCTACTAGTACGCATCAGGTTCGTAACATACAAAGAAAAAATGTTTTGCAGAAAGTTAAGACAGATTCTCAGATTTTAGTCCCCCGTTAAGAACTGATAGTTGTACATAATGTAGACGAAAAAATACATATTGAGCCGTTTAATAAAATAAATTAAAGAACAAAACATATCATATACCCAACAAATCATTTTCCCACAGACTCCAAACACACGCACACACACACTTACAAGGTATACCATCCGATGCTTTGCTAAGCGTGAGAAACACTAATCACCTGTACCTTGAACTTTGACCTTGGATTGAGATCAAATTAGATGTTATGATCAACGAGGAGGCTAATCACTGTTAGCACCACCTGTATGAGCTAATATCAGCACACATCTGTTTATTGTATTAATGGAAATGCTAAAGGATAATGTTACTAAATAGATAGTGGACATGATTTGGGTGTGTGAAAGATTTAACGACATGCAAACTGCAAACCAAACATTTTTTTAAAATTATTATTATTATTTTATTAAATCAGTAGGAGCCATATTGGATTTGGAGACAGGGTTGGTAAAACTGTTCCACTTTAATGTCTGACGCGCAAAACAAATAGAAAAGATCTTTTCTTTTTTTTTTTCTTTCCAAAACATAACGTCTGTCGATGAAATGTTTTGAAAGGATTTTGATATTTGGAAACTGCTTGGTGATTTAACCCGCATTCTCAAAAGTTCAAGTTTTGATCGATTCAAACGTTGTGAAGCACAAAAATTTGTGAGAGCTGAGGTGGCAAGACAGGATCAGCCTGCTTTCGTTCTCACCCAGTGTTCAGGTAGTTTGACTCTTCCTCACAAACTTCTCATTGCTTTTTCAAACACATTATTCTGATCGCAAGATAGGGCAAAGGGCAAGATACTGACTGCAGGCAGCAACTCCTCAGAACCTCACTTTAAAAACGTTAATCTTTTTCCAACTAACCCTCGCCTTTTAGACACCGCCTTTTGGCACACGCTGTAATCACTTGCATGTTTGGCTCAAAATAAGCATATAGTATCTATTTCCTGTGAGCTTGTAAGTCTTGACAAACTGTTTGCTGTCTCTGCGACACATTTGCATATCGCCTATTGATCTATGCAGTGCTTGGGGAGGGCGGACAGTCCTGGCAGTTAGGAAAAATGCCCACACTTACCAAGGAAAGGAGTGGATAATCACTGGTGTATATCTTGACAGATGTCACAATCAAATTATCTTCCTGACAAAATGACATATTTGACAAGTTTGCTGCACTGCCCTCATGACGTGAAATAATGGAGGGGTGCTGGAGGGCGACCTCTGTATTCTGAGGCCTTTGGCCTTTCATCGATTGAGGGTTTCAGAGGCTCCCTATTGATTCCCTGTCTTACCTGGAACAGAGATCAGTCATGTACCTGGTTACTGATGCCCTGTGCACAATAGCGAGATTATACAAACAAGTTTGACGAGCCAGGATGTTATGCAAATTGTCTATCAGAGACGTAGCTTCCTAATTGCTCTAAGATTTAATCGTCCTTAAGCGTAAGGGCTTCATACTGGTAGGACAATGGGTGTGGGTATGTGAGGTTTCATCTTTGCTCCTGCTCAGCTGCAAATGCTGTCATATGGCATTACTGTGAATATACAGTATTTTGGTGTCTCTGCATGTCAGTGTTTACATCTGCGCTCGTGTGTGTGTGCGTGGAGCTCCGCTTATTTTCCTCTAATCATCCTCTGTGTGTCCATGATGAGTAATGAAACCCTGGCTGTCTGGCGGATGCTGTTTAATCATGCAAATCAGTACCAGACTCGTTCCCTGCAAGGATATTACCGATGCTGGCCGCTGAGCGAGGCCGACCTCCTCCCGGCTGATTTACTCTGCCCTCTTCCTGCTGCCCCTGCTAGTGGCACCACAGCGGTAATGTAGAGGATGACAGAGAAGGAGAGGAACAAAGAAGAGCAGGCAGGTGGTGGCAAAGCGGAGTTCAGGCACTACATCCCTGTTTTGTCGTCAGCTGGTTTTCTTGCTGCCTCACAAGGTTCTACGGTTTTTATGCAACTGGTGTACGGCTAAATAAACGAGGGTTGTTGAGATGTATTTACAAAACGTATTACTTGTGTCCGTAGATGGTAGCCGCTAGGCTGCAAGTCAGTCGGGTGCAGGCGTGTATTTAATTTTTTTTCCCATTGCGTTCTGGGAGACTGAAGCCGATGTGAACTGACATTTGCACTGATGTGCACTGAAATGGAAAATTCGGCAAACACCTGACTCTCACCTCACAACCTGCAGGACCTGGTCTCCTCTAGAAAGCAAATGCACACAGAGACAAACATGCATGCCAGACTTGCACTTGCATATTAAGCTGTAATTGCTCAGCACTTTCCACAGGCAACTTTAGGGGAAAATTGTAAATTTTGATCTTTATAACCCACCTATTTTGCATTAAAACATTACTTGGACCTTGGCATAAATGTGCTCTAAGCCTAATGAAAAACCAATCTAATCGCTGTTCTGAGACAATGAGTTGTGTTATTATTATGTTCTCTGCACTGATTGGTCTCACATAATTTCTTCTAGTTAAGCTGGTTCTTTTTGGACACACCTCAGATTTGAAACCAATTGCAAAATTGAACACATATAATGCTACGCAGATTCATTCGACATGGTTTGAATCAGCTGCTGCTGCTGCTGCTGCTGCGAGTGATTCACTATGTTTCTTTATTAAATGCAAAAAAAGAGAAAAAAACAAATAAGAAAAAAAATGAGTTATTTTCCAGAGTACCAGAGTATGATTACATTTGATTTTTCTATGCATTGCAGGTCTCTTCTAGTTCAATTTTTCATAAAAGCAATTGAGATGATTGTGAGGCTCAGCCATGCTTCAAGTGGATAGAAACAACTTAGAATTATTACCAGAGTTGTTTGGTGTTTTTTTTTTTTTTTTCTTCTCCTTGAGCGCTTGCATTCCTCTGTTTAGTGGAAATGGTTGCTTCACTTGTCTCAGGTAAATACTGGGTGCCTAAAAAAAAAAAAAAAAAAAAAAACCCCCTCCCCCAACCCTAACAACTTTAAAGAGGGAGGGGGTTTGTTAATTTTTGGGGAAATCGA